>NC_138562.1:18840350-18932359 GCF_964273705.1 Natrix helvetica | reverse complement strand
TTCTATATACGTGTGTTCAAGCTGATCCAAATGTTAATTGTGGCCAATGCAATGCCAGCATCTGTTTTCGAACCATGCCACATCTGTTTCTGTTATGGGAGAGCAAGACAAACTGCACCCCGCCTAGGATCTCTCTCCCGGATCCCTCCCCAAAACAAAGCAATTCTTCCTTCCAGCCGCTGGTTATTTCCAAAGGACTCCAAAGCCCATCATTTTAAGGCGGAGGAAAAAGCTTAAGGACCTCCCATTTCATTCTGGGCTGGGGAATTCTGGGAGTTGAAGTCTAAAGTGCTTAAAACTGCCAGGTTTGGGACGCAAAGTTGTAGATTGTGCTTTGATTTGATTTCAACCGACTGGCCTACATTCTAGAAAGACCCCATTTTTTTTAAAAAAGAAAGCATTTTATTTCGCATTGGTGCAAACAAGCAAGACACCCCCCCACTCTTCATTTGAGCTGCTTTCAGTTTGTTTAAATAAACCACGTTCGAAACCCATCCTCTCTTAGGACTGTGCTGGACAGTTCATCTAAAAATACTTGATTCTGTTGGGAAAAGTTGCCCAAAGACAGATTTATCAATTACAACTCTTAAGCAGGTAGGTAGCTGGCTAGCTTGGCTACGTTCTTGGGGAGCCATCTGTTGTTTTCGAATGATTTTATCAGAAGGGGGGGGGAGTGACCAACCGCAAGGCCAAAGACGCACCATCTGACCCCCCCACCCCTATGTCAAGTTTGCAAGCGGCTGCCCCACCAAGTTGGGTTGAAACCTAAGTTTAGCTTTGCTTAAATCCCCTTCAATGAAGCCCAAATTCATAGGAACTCCTCCTCAAGAGGAGTTTCTTTCATAGCATCTGCTGGGCACCCCAGGGGCATGTTACCATCTGTCTCTCGGCTCCTAGGAGCTCAGTCAGGCCCTGACTCTCTGCCAGACGAAGATGCTAAACGCTCTCTGCACATGGACATAGGCTCTCTGGCGCGTTCAGAGCAGGAAAACTGGGGGGGGGGGCAGAGGGTGCCCAATCCTTGCAGACAACCCGTCTAAGAGCAGAAGGGGCTCTTCGAACAAAGGAAAACAACCACCATTACCCAAGACTTCCCAACCCACGTCCTGGCATCCCTTTTAGAAAATATTTCCCTGCTGCTCTCCTGCTCTGAATTCTGCTCTGGATGTTTTGGAAGAAAGAAACTGCTGCCCTTCGCAAGTGCTTCCGAAGATGGCACCGCCAAAAACCAACCCCCGGGGCAGCTGGGGGCGACGTTTTTCATTTCCTGCCTGGCAAAGCTGCAAGAGACTTGGCTTTCGCAGGAACTCAGCCTAAACGGAGCCTCCTCGTGACTGGGCCTCCTCTGGCAGCCTTGGCGTCTCTGCTCTTAAGGCCCTTCCAGGCACTTGGTTTCATTGGATATTTGAGGGGTGGGGGGCGGCCTCCCCTCCCCAAACTTGCCACGTGTCAGTGAGGAGCAAAGGGAGGGGGGAGCTTTCCAAAGCAGCATCAGATGCTGCAGGTAGGAGTGAAAGGGGAGGGGGGGGGCGTTAGCAGGTGCATGAGAAGAGATGCCCTGCTGGACCACTCCCCCATTCACTGGGAGTCCAGGATGCTGGCTTTGCCCAGCTGGATGGAGGCCTCTGGGGTGGGGAGTGGAGGGGGGGGGCTTGCTCCAGATTGCCACAGCTTCCAGGAAGACAGAGTGAGTGTGTGCGTGTGCGTGTGACTTTCCAGATCCCTGTGGCTCCTGGATGCTCAGCCCCTCCGATGCCCAGGAAGGGGTCCAAGAGATGGGGGGGGGCGGAGGCACTGGGGGGAAGGAGGGATCCTAGGAAAGCTCGCGGGGAGGGGCGGGGGGGCCTTCCAACATGGGGGAGAGAGAGCTGGTGGGGTTGACAAAGAAGGGGAGGGGTCCTCGGGGCATCCGCGGCGCTGCCTCTCCCCTCCCTCCTTCTTGGGGGTGGGTGAGGAGAGGCGGGCAGGGCGCCCTGCAGCCCCCTCCCGTCCAGCCGCGGTCGAGGGCGCCTCTGGGCACGTCCAGAGCGCCTCTGGGTCTCCTCCTCCTCCCCGCCCGGTCCCGCCTCACCTGCGCCGGGGAGCTCCGCACCGCCTCGGAGACGCTGTGCCGCAGCTCGGCCGCCGTGCCCGGCTTGCTCAGCCGCTTGGTGAACTTGCGCACCTCCGCCGCGGCCATGGCCGGGTAGCCCGCGGGACAAAGGCAGAGCCGGGCGGGGCGCGGCGGGGCTGCTGCGGGCGGAGGGCTCCGAGCGCCCCCTGCCTGCCTGCCTCGCCCGGCCGGAGCTCCGCCGCTGCCCCGCGCGCAGAGAAAGCGCCCTACTCCGCCCCGCTTGGCGGCTGGGCTCCGCGGGGCGGGAACGATGGGCGTTGCAGTCCCCGCGGCAGGGCGGGGGTCCCGCGGGGAGGGAGGGGCGGAGAGGGGAAGGGGCGCCCGGCCAGGTGGGGCTCCGCTCCTCCCTCTCCCGCCGGGAGTCCCGCGCTCAGCTGCCTTTCAGGGTCCGGGCGACCCCTCCCCATTGCAGTTAGAGGCTCCACCTCCCCCCCGACGTCCCCACTCTTCCAAGGGGGGGGTCTCCAAGTGGAACAGCAGATTTCGGGGACGAGACGGGCGGCGGGAGCCCCAAAGGGGCCGCGGAAGAGACGACAGGGCAGGGGGCTGCAAGGCAGGAGACCCCCGCCCCTTCCCTGCTCCTGAAAGCCGGGACTCCCGCGAGGGTCTCCAGGGGCAAGTGGGGCGCCCCCCCAAAAAAGTCCGGCAGGTGCTTCTGTCCAGAGGCTGCAAGGGCAGGTGTGGCTCATTTTGGGACAGAGGGGTTGGGCATGCCTTCTGCTCAGGTTGGACCTGAGGTGATGCCTTTTGGAAAAACCTGAAAAAGACCCTCAGAAGTTGTGGGGGATGGAAAACACGGAACAAAATGGACCAACTTGGGGCCAAGCAGAAACCTTCATCCCGCTCTCTAGTGTGTGTGAGAGAGATTAAAAATAAATAAATACAAACACCAACATTTTTCTCAGTGTGACCCATTTTTAATAACACATCCTTTGTTTTCTTAAGCAGCTGCTACCCTCAACAACCTTTCTTGCAGGTTTCCCCCCCTCCCCCCTGCGGAAAAGGTTGCGTCATTGGTTGTTTTACAAATATTTACAAAGCCTTGGAAATTCAGTTTTAACTCTAAACAAGGATAACAAAAACAAAACTTAAAACTACAATATCTTTTTTTAAAAATATGTAAACAGTTTTTATTTTACATCGTTTGTAAAATACAAGAATTGTTCCTAATGCAGCTTTTAAGTTTCTTTAAAGTGAGCATACTATCCCCCTGTGCCTGGGATTAAGGAATGAGAAACTCTTTCGTAGAAATATTGTGCTCGTGTGTGCAAAAAAAGGGAACAGAACAAAATCGAGGGGCACAACAGTGAGAAGACCACAGAAGTCCACGTTATAAAACACCGAAACGAGGTTGCCGCTAATCCATCTGCGGGGTCAGGATTCGAAAAGAGGATCGATCTCACGGAACTTAAAAGGTTTGGCCAGAAATGCAGCTCGGTTACGGGAAATTAAAAAAATAGATCCGCTTTTTGCAGAGGGCGGGATTCCGGGGCAGGGAGGGCATTGACTTTGTGCAATTGCAAAGTATGGGGGGGGGGGGGCAGGAGGTTGTGGCGGCCACGGAATCAACTAAATTTTCACCTGTGCAAAACTGTTCCTGGGCGACCCCCGGAAGGAACATCTCTGCGCGCGAATGTCTCGCCGTACTTTTCGTGCAAGATTATTCCGTGTCCGGCGCATCGACATAGCAGCAGAATTATTTGGAAATCGCAAAGGCTGGGTTTTCTCGTTTTGAGAGAGGCTGCTGGGCCACTCTTCCCTTTCTAATCTAAAAAGCGGTGGGGAGTGGAGGGGGGGGCTTTAAGAGGAGGGGAAGAGAGGGAGAGAGAGGGGCTGCTTTTTCAGGAGCTCCAAGTGCATCAGCCTTAAACGAAGGAATTGAACGCTAAGCCAGCCTCCAGCGCAAGGTTATACGCTGCATCACCAAGCACACGATTCACACCCGGGTACCATGAAGGCCAGGATAGGGAGTTACCCGGCGGCTCTTCAAGAGAGATTTTTCTTCTTGTTGATAAAGACTTTGATGGCTCCGGTGAAATCGGCTGAGAGAAGCACCTCGGTGTGGTCTGCCTTCAAGGCGCCTTAAAAGACAGAAGGCAGAGTTTTAGAAAAGAGGGAGCAGAGGAGGGGAGGGGGACAGCTTGCAAAAGACCCTCGTTCGGTCCTCTAATTCTGCTCGGGATTAGAGACGAGGGACAGAAGAGGGGGGGGGGACAAGACCTAGGAGAGAGAGGGACACCCCCCCCCCACATCCACACATGATGCAAAACAAAAGCTGGGGGGGTGGGGTGGGGGGGTGTAGGTGTGGCCGGGTTTTCTATTTTCCTCCCTGGATTTTGGAGAAGCACGATGGTGAGATTTTTGTGTTGAATTTATATTTTACCGACAAAGAAATAAGGGCATCAATCTACTACAGATTGATTTCAAGTTGTTTAGCTCTCGCCAGCTAGCCCTACCCTTTCTGGGATTTGAACCCGGGCTACTCCCTTTATTTCATTGTTGGTAAAACATAAATTCAGCACAAAGAGAGTTTGCCGCAAAAGCGTCTGCCTGCAGAGGCTCCTGGATTGGGGCTGAAAGGCGAAAGCGGAACGCTCTGTCCCATAATTGGGTAGACCTGCTTGCCCTTTTCTTCTGGTTTCATCGGGGGGGGGGGGGCGGGGGCGGGGGGGAACCCCACTTATTTTGGTGAGATTTTCTTTCTCCCCACCACACACAATTAGCGGCCTTCAATCCCACCCATCATAAAATCCCCCTGGACCGAATTAGAGACAGGAGGCCCTGAGCTGTGCTAGTTCCCCTCCTTCCTTTGGCGTCAGTTCCAGTCGGCGTTGATGCGGGGTTTGGGGTTCAGGCTACTTTTTGGGGTGCCAGCGGACGTGGTCCTCTCCCCGACCTTATTTAACATCTCCGGCCCCAGTGGCTGGGAGGGGGAGGCGATCAGAAGCTGCAGGGGCTAAAAACAGTGGGGCTGCCTGGCCTTGTGGGTCCGTGTTTGTGGGAGCCACTTCAGGGAAAGCTTTGCTAACTGGGAAGTTGGGGGGAGCTGGAGGAGACCCTGAGCCAGAGAAGGACACTCTGGACACCCACCAGAAGGAATGGGGTCTGCAGCCTCTGAATCTTCGCTTTTGCTTTCTCCTGGGGGCTTCTCAGGTGTTTCGGAGGAGACCATCAGGCTGGGGTTCGGGGCGAAAATGGCGGAGGTGACCACAGCATTGTGCGCTAGAAAGAGAAGGAAGCCGGTGAGGAGCGTTCTCCGAGGGAAGACAGGAGGGGAGGGGAGAGAGAGAGAGAGAAAAAAAAAACCCAGAGAGAATGAGGGAGAGAGAGAGAGGGAGAGAATGAGAGAGAGAATGAGAGAGAGAGAGAGAGAGAGAGAGAGAGAATGAGAGAGAGAGAGAGGGAGAGAGAGAGAGAGAGAGAGAGAGAGAGAGAATGAGAGAGAGAATGAGAGAGAGAATGAGAGAGAGAATGAGAGAGAGAGAGAGAGAGAGAATGAGAGAGAGAATGAGAGAGAGAATGAGAGAGAGAGAGAGAGAGAGAGAGAGAGAGAGAGAGAGAGAGAGAGAGAGAGATGTGTTCTTTTTCTGTATGGGGATTTTATTCAGTACATCCTCTAAGAAAGCTTTTGACCTCGAGGGCAACTCAAGAGGTACTTTAAGTGGCTATTTAGCTTCTCCAGGAAATTCACACACATACAGAATAACACTGCAGCTCCTCTTTCTCCAAATACACCCCTCTCCACCCCTCCCCCTCCCACCAGCTGGTTCCACCTCTGGATTTTACAAGCCGAGGGTTGCCACCTGTTTCTTGAGGACAGGGATGGTCCAGCTGCCTCCAGCTGTCCTAGACCAATACCTAGGACACCTAAAACCCACCCTTCCCCAGAGCGCATTGGGGGGGGGGGGAGGAGGGGAGGGCACCTCTGCTTTACCTTTGACCCCCTCCCAGAAGTCATTGCGATCTCTCCTGACGGAGGAGAATTTGCTCAAGTCATGGTAGGTGCTCCAGATGTAGACGTACTTGTCTTCCGAGCCGCTCACGATGTAGGTGAAGTCGTGGCTGGGGAGGGAGGGAGGGAGAGAGGAGACCCTGTCAGAGTTTGTTGCAAAAATCAAATCCAGAAAGAACACACGGATAACTGATTCATTAACTCACTCGCACACACACACACACACACACACACACACACACACACAATACCAACGAGGAGAGAACAGTTTTATTCCTTTTAGGATTTTTGGCCTGCCACACTCTCTCTTATTTTCCTATACTGTTCCATTAGTGTAGTAATTGGGAGCGGGGAATAGAAAGGAGTAGAATTGTGGAAAGTGTTGTTGTCATTCTTTTCTAGAAGCCCAAGGTCATCTTTTGTCCCTTCACCTCTGCACCTGACCGGAACTAGCTGGGTGGAGATGCCAGCGTGGCCGTAGAAGATTGGACCATGTGGATGGATTTATGGGTGTGGGGAAAAGATCATGAACTTTCAACTGGGTGGAATCCCAGGAAGCTTTGAGATTTGGGATTCCACAGTTGGTTGCCAACATGCCTGCCTTATTAAATTGGAACTTTAAGGATAGCTCTGCCGTGGACTCTGATTTAATTCTGCATGATATTTGGAACGCTGACAACCGTTTTGTTCCAGTTCAGAGTTGCAGACAGACTAGTTTCAGTTTCAATTCTCAGCACAGCACTCAAGAGCTGCAGGGCTAAACCACAGCCAGGCTCCAATCTGTCTCAGCCTCCCATTGGCTGACCTTGTTACTAAGCCCTGTTCATTGGCTACCTTGTTCCCATGTCTCTGCCAGCTCATGAATATTCTGACAGGCCCCTTTCACTTCCAGATCACGTTCCGCCTGCCCAAGCCCCGCCTCAGGGGAAGCCCCGTCAAGGGGAGCCGGTCCCGAGCTCCGAATTTAGGACATGTTCATCCTGCCCTTCGGCCAGGAGCTCTGAACCTCCCTGCTCCCTTCCTCACCTGAAGCTGGCTTTGATCTGGCTGCTGCTGTTGACGTAGCCCTTGTACTTCATGGAAAGAGACAGGTCCCGCAGATCGTACAGCCTGATGCGCGAGTCGTTGGAGGTCACCAGGATCTATTGAGGCAAGGAGGCGTTTTCGTTCAAGGGCTGGCACCTTTTTGATCCAGACTGGCGGCAGATGCTGTCCTGGGCCAACCCCTGGGATTAGCTGTCAATTCTGCTCGCTTGCTTCGCACCGCATCTTTTGCCAGCCTGACGTTGGCAACGGTGGGAGAGGGGGAAGAGATTGGAATGAGGGGGATTCGGGGTGGGTTGGGTTTGGAGCAGAGCCGGCCCCGACTGTGAGGAGCACCAATTGAGCACGAGGTCAGGCCAAGGCATGCGGACGGAGATGGGAAAGGCGCGAAGGCAGGGTCCTTTTTCCAAAACAACCAGAGGACTTTTCATTGGGCATTGACTGACAGCGTGGAGGATGAGGTGACCAGGGGAAAAGAGGGGAAGTTTATTGCATCGTTTTCATGCCAAGCCAACAGATTCTACCTGCTCTGCTCTGTAACTGCTTTGTTCTCCATATACTCTTTTACAATACAATAGCAGAGTTGGAAGGGACCTTGGAGGTCTTCTAGTCCAACCCCCTGCCTAGGCAGGAAACCCTATACTGTTTCAGGCAAATGGCTATCCAACATCTTCTTAAAGACTTCCAGTGTTGGGGCATTCACAACTTCTGGAGGCAACTTCTGTTCCACTGATTAATTGTTCTAACTGTCAGGAAGTTTCTCCTCGGTTCTAAGTTGCTTCTTTCCTTGATTAGTTTCCACCTATTGCTTCTTGTCCTGCCCTCAGGTGCTTTGGAGAATAGCTTGACTCCCTCTTCTTTGTGGCAACCCCTCTTGGAGGAGGAGGGAGGGGGAATGAACCAGGAACCTTTCTTGGCTAATTCAGTAAGCGGGATGGACATTAGCTTGCAGACAAAAACAAGCCAGAAGCCTTCAGACTGACCTGTGTTTTAAACGTTGTAATATCTCTCCTCAGACTGATGGCCCCAATTCCTTTGGAAAGTCACGGGCTTTGGAAGGCTTGGTGACTCCCGCTTGTGACGGTGGGCGTATGAGCTGAAACCACCTGGGCATGTCAATCCCCTCCCACAGGTCGCACCCTGAGACTCAGCCTAGCCTGTCGCTACCTTGTTTTCACCCGGCAGGGGCTCGATCCCCGTGATCTTCCTCCCCACTCGATTCCGTCCTCTGGTCGACCTGACGTGGATTTGAGTGTGATACTTGAGATGCTAAAGAGAAACACGGGAGAAGAAGGGAGAAAAAGAAGATTCAGGAAAGGACCATGGCCATGGAGACGGAGGGGGCCCCTGCGGAGATCTCAAGGGGAAAGCCAGGGGGTCAGCAGGGGCTGAAAGCTGGGGTCCCAGGGGGCTCACCTCTGTGTCGTAGAAGATACACCGCCCGTCGTAGGTGCCAATCACGGCGTATTTGCCATTCTGGCAAAAGTTTGCCGCGGTGATCAGCTTGGTCTGTCCGTCCACCTCGTTCCAAAGGGCCACTTTTTTGTCAGGGATGTTCCAGAGCCGAAGCTTCCCGTCCAGCGAGCCGCTTAAGAAGTATCTGTCATCCTAAAAAAAAAAAAAAAAGAGGTGGGGGGGGGGGGCAGAAGAGCCCTTGTCAGGCCTGCAGCTTTCTTTTGGATCTCTAGCCTGCCACACTTTCTACTATTCTGCTATGCCTTTTCTATAGTGGGAAAACGGGAGGGGGGATTACACGGAGTTAGATTATATGTAGCCATAACAACATTCTTTCTAGAAAGCCAAGGTCATCCTTTGTCTTTGCACCTCTGCACCTGACCGGAACTGGATGGGTGGAAGCTGCCAGCATGACAGTAGGAGATTGGACCATGGGATGGACTTGTGTGTATAAGATCTTGAACTTTCAACTGGGTGGGGGAAACCGGGAAGCTTTCAGATTCGAGTTTTCCCAGATGTGCCAACATGGCTCTCTTCATTAATTGGAACTTTGAGGAATCCTTTGCCTCGGACTCGGATTTACTTTTGGATGCTACTTGGAACCCTGACCCCTTTTCAACTCAGAACCCGGGATATCGACCAGGGAGAGGCATCTTGGCAGCTGCCGGAGGACAATCCGGGGCCCAAGACGGTGCCCGGGGTGTCCTTCCTCCACATTTGGGAATGCTGGATCTCTCCCCTTCCCTCTCAGGGTGTACAAGCACCTGCTTTCCGTGCAAAGTGGGTTGAAAATGTATCATAAAATTAAAGAAAGGGGGGGGGGAGGCGCCACTGACCCTGGGATGGAAGGCGATCGCAGTGACAAAGTCGATGTGCTGGAAGCAGCAGAGGCATTCCCGCCGGGATATGTGCCAGAGCCGGACAGTCTTATCCATGGACGAGGAGAGCAGGAAGTAATTCTGCGGAACAGGAAGCAGGCAGAGGGGTTGATTTCTGGGGTGCCCAAACTACAGGAGGACCTTATTTATGTATCTATCAAACTCCTCCCTCACAGGAGGAAGAGGAAAATGGGCAACCACAACAAGAGGAAAGGAAGAGAGGAAGAGGAGAGGAGGAGAGGGAAGGACAGGGAAAGAAGAAAGAGGAAAGGAGAGGAAGACTGGGAGGGATAGGGAGAAGGAGGAGAGGCTATGAAGGGGGAAAGAGGAGTAGGGGAGAGGAAGGGGAAGAAGGAAAGGGAAAGGAGAAGAGGAAAGAAGAAAGGAGAGAAGGGAGGGAGGGAGAAAAGGAAAGAAAATATAGGGTAGCAATGGTAAGCAAAGCAATCTCGATTGCATATCTTAATTTTGTATATGGAAAAATGAATGGTTAAAAGGGTTAAAATATAATAATTATGAGACTGCATACCTGTAAATGTATGTATGAGACTAAAAATGAAAAAAACTTTTTATTTTTTTAAAAAAACCCTTCTCCCTCACAGGAGTGGAGGATGGGCCCCTGAATGCTTGTGGCCCCAGCCAAAGAAACGCAGGAGCGAAATAAGATTTCATCTGCGCTAATAAGCAATGGGTGGAAACTAATCAAGGAGAGAAGCAACTTACAACTGAGGAGAAACTTCCTGACAGTGAGAACAATTAATCAGTGGAACAGAAGTTGCCTCCAGAAGTTGTGAATGCCCCAACACTGGAAGTCTTTAAGAAGATGTTGGATAGCCATTTGTCTGAAATGGTATAGGATTTCCTGCCTAGGCAGGGGGTTGGACTAGAAGACCTCCAAGGTCCCTTCCAACTCTGCTATTCTATTGTATAATAACGGGAGACAGATAACTGAGAAAGGGAAGATCCCAATCTGGTTTTGGAATCCCCCCCAAATGAATCAGGGTTGGAAGGAAAACCACAGTGGGACATTTTTGACCTCTCCTCCCCCTCTTCTTTGGCAAAAAGGGAGGGAGCCCGGTCAGGATTTTAGAGCTCTTTTGCTGGTTTTCTTCAGGAAGGAGCAGAAGCGCGGTTTCCCCCCCGCCCCCCACCCCCCAGCACTCCGCCAGATCACAACTGCTTTAAAACTTAAACAGCCGGAGGAAATGGGATCCCTTACTTTCGACCAGGACAAATCCAGGAGATCCGCCGTGTGTCCTTTGTATTTGCAGAACGGCCGCTGCCGAAACGGTGTGCTCTTGTCGTCGGGCTCTTCGTCGGTCCCACTGCACACCTGGAAAGCAGGTTTCAAAGGATGACAGGAAGCCCTCCCACCTCCTCTTCCTGGATGCAAGCAGGGAGAGCAGCCTACTCCCCCCCACCCACCCCATCCCAATTCCTGGTTGTTCCCACCAAGGAAAACTGATTTACAACTAGGAGGAGGAAAAGTGGCGGTGGATATTTTGAAGCCATTCCTCTCTCTGTTTTCTCAGTCCTTGGCCGCTTTAAGAGGGGTGGGCTTCAACTCCTAGAACTCCCCAGCCAGCATAGGCAAGCTGACCCCCCTCCTGCTGGCTACCGTGGGGGCTGCAAAGAGCTCTTTCGAGCATGCAGGAGAAACACTGAAGGATAGGAAACTCCAGGGAGCCACCCGACTCACCCCCATATCGTTATCCGACTTGGCCGAGTTCAAACTTTCTTGGGACGGGGAGGGGGAGACGCGGCCTGGAAGGCAAGACAGGAGACCAGCTGAAAAGGGCTCCTCGGAAGGACCACCCCCCGCTCCCTGCTCCAGGTGAGCTCGGCTGCCCCGCTGCCCAAGCAGAAGAGGGCGGCACCTTCCGAGTTGTACTTCATCCTCATGTTGTTGAAATAATCAAACGCCGTCTTCAGCACCCAGATGCGCACGAGATTGTCCTGGCCCGCAGAGGCCAGCAGCCGGCCGCAGTGCGAAAACTTCATGGTCCAGACGGCCCCCTGTCCGAAAAGGCAAACTTGGGTTTAAGGAGACCCTGCGCTCAAAGGATGGAACACGCGCACAGCCCCTCTGGCCAGACCACCGGGGGAGGTGGTGGCGCAGCTCACCATGTGCTCCCCGCTGAGATCCTGCACGACTTTCACTTGCTCGAAGTCGTACGGCCCCTTGAAGCCGTGGGCGGCTTTGAATTTCACCGGCCGGGTGTACGGCATGCCCTCGTCATCGCTGGACGACGGGTCGTCTTGATCCGTGTGGAAGACTGAGAAAAAAAAAAGAGAGAGAGAGAGAGAGAGAGAGAGAGAGAGAGAGAGAGAGAGAGAGAGAGGTGAGGATACGCCTTCTCTTTGACATATTTATGTATCAAATGATTGTATTTTATCCTATACTGCATTTTTCGGAGTATAAGATGCACCAAGATTTTGAAGAGGCGAATTAAAAAAAAAAGTTTTTGCACTCAGCAGACCTTCCAAAAACGGCCCGTTTTTTGTCAAAAAAATGGCATGCACAACCTTTAGGAGGCTTATAGAGTGCTCCTGAGGGCTGGGGGGGGGGGGGGAATGAGAAAAAGCAGCCCATTTTTTGCTCATTTCTGTCCTCCCCAGCCCCCAGGAGCACTCTATAAGCCTCCTAAAGGCTCTGCACGGCCATTTTTGCAAAGGGGGGGGGGGGTTCAGGAGGCCAAAAATGCTTCTATTCAGTGTATAAGACGCACCCAGATTGTCACCCTCTTTTTTGGTTGAAAAAGGTGCGTCCTATACTCCGAAAAATACGGTAACTATTGCATTTTTACCCTGTTCTTGTTTTAAATTGTTTGCCTAGAACTTTTATCGGTAATTCATGTTTGAACCTTGTATGTTGTGTCCTAAAGGCTAATCAGTAAATGAACGTGGCCCTCTCATAATGTCGCTGGCAAGAATGAAAACCCAAACCCCAGAATTCCTCAATCATTCTGCCTTTAAACAGCACCTTTGGATGCAAAGAAATGGCGAGGCGGGCATGGAAGCTGTTCTGTGCCAAGGGGGGGGGGGGGGGGGGCTTTTCCTTGCTTTGACTTCCATTTTGACCCAGGAATGCCAAGGGTAAAACACCGGGAGATGTGGGAGTGGGAGGTTGGCTTGCAAAACCAGCGGTGGGCCCTTCTGGCAAGGTTTGAGTCATTCCTACAGACTTTGGGTAAGATGGTCTCCTCTGCGCAGCCACCGGAAGGGGTGGGGTCCTTATCGAACAAAGGCAGCGGAGCTCATAAATTCAGCCCCCCCCCTTTAGGATTCAGGAGATGCTCCCCCTCCCTCCACCCCTGATTCCCTGCCTCACCCACCTTCGTCTCGGACGCTCTTTACTTTGTTGACGGCCCGTTCTCCGTACTCTTCGGCCAGATGCCGAGCCCTCTTGACTGATTTGCCCAGGAACTTCTTCAGCTGCGTCCTTCGAAAGACCGAGAAAAGAAAAACTTCCTTGGCCGGGTGTTTTGGTCGGCCAAGATCTCCGACAGCTACGCTCCTTTCGGAGGCCCCCGTGCAACGTTCCCCACGCCACCCACGCCTCTTCAGCCTGTTTAATGGAAGGGCTTGTGGGGCAAAGCTACATCTGGAGGGATTCAGACCGAAAACCTTGAAGCCCGACTTCTCTGCCATGGGACTAGTCCGTGATTGCTTTGGAAGCTCAAGGCGGGGTTTGGGGAGAAGTCTGGCTGGTAGCCTTGCGTCCCTGAGAAAATTGGGGGGACTGTTCTGACGTAGGCTGTGAATTCTGCTCAGTCACCTCCAGCAAAGTCTTTCAAGGGAGGATTTACGGTCACAGACCTTATCTGGCTTGGAGAGCTGCCAGGCTGATACCTGCAGAACTTGGCAAGGAGTCTCGGAGAGTCACGAACCAATTAAGCGAATTAATGGTCTCCTGCAAACTCCACTCCCCTTTCGCTCCTCTTTTACTTCCTCTGGGAGGGGCCATTCATTGTCCACCTGTGGCCTTACTCCCAAGTCGACCCCTGTTCTTTAGCTGTTCCCTTCGTCTGGCAATTCTGCACATGCGCACACTGGGAACAGGCTCCAGCTCTTCCTCTGCCCCACCGATATCTGACTCCGAAGGCAGCTGAATATTGGCATACGGCCCTGGCCCCCTCTCTGCCTCTGACACAGAGCCTTCCTCAGAGCCTTCCCCAGACTCCAGGACTGGCCCAGGTTCCTCCCCAACCTCCTCACTGTCCGAATCTGCTACAAGCTCTGCTGGCCTCTGGGAGGCCACAACAGGGACCTTCCAGAAATCTCCGAGAAAGAGGACAGAAATGGGAGGAGCAAAAAACATCCCTGAAAACGGGTGTCCTGGTTTGCAGGCTGAAGCCCTTTCGGTCAATCCTGATTTCCCCCCAAACCCCACTAATAAAAAGGACAGAGCAGACACCCCTCCCCACCTTTCACCCAAAGAGCCTCACGTTTTTTGTTTCAAGCGGCCCCCGTCGGTGTCGCTCTGCTGCAGCTGCATTTTGTCTTCATCGTCCGACTGTGCGCCGTCGTTACTGTGCAAGGCAACCGGGAAAGGGTGGGGGGGAAGGTTCAGTGTTAGATAAACGAGGACCCAAAATCTTTGGGGCATCGAAGAGGAAGAGTGCCCTGTGGTGTGCCAGGCTCACCCTTCGGAGGCACCGAAGGAGGCCACTGCTGACCTTCAGCCCTTCTTGGCTGCGGCGAGCAGTACCAGGAGCCCCGAAGAGCTGTGGCTTTGTGGCTCATGCGCCTCCTTGCAGCCGCATTCGTGCTTGGGGGCAGCTGCTGAGAGGCGCAAGCAAGAGAAATGGGCAGTGGGCATCCCCGCTCTGGCTCTGTACCTGACGTATTCCTTCGTCCGCCGCATGATATGCAGCGTCAGGGGGTTGATGCCCGTGGGCAGCTTTTCCTCCGCCAGGCTCAGGGGTATCTCCTCGCCCGTGTCCAGGTTCTTGATCATGACGCTGGCCAGGATTTCCTACAGGGAAGGGCAGGAGAGACAGCGGTGAGCTTCATCTTTTTGGATTCTTCCACGGTGGCAGTCGAGGGATAGAGATGTGTTCTGACCCAGTCTTCCTTAACGAGCAAGAAGCAGACTCTTGGTCCTGGCAAAACCTCTTTTATTGACACGACTGTGAATTCCTTTCATTCACAGTCAGTAAGGCTTGGCAAACAGTCTTTCAGAGGAATATTTATCCACACGAACCTTATCTCGCTCGGAGAGTTGCCAGATAACTATTTCCCAAATGCAGGGTAAGGCAAAACTTGGCACAGAGTCCCTTATAGTCACAAACAGAACTTTCCACTCTTGAAACGACTAAAGGAACAAATTGTTTCCTTCAAAAGCCCCCTCCCCATTCACTCCTCTTTTGTTTCCTATGGGAGGGCCAATCACCTCTGAGGTGTGGCTTTATTCCCAAGTCGACCCTCTTTCTTAGTTGTTCATGTCTCCTGGCAGCTCTGTGCGTGCTCACACTGGGAACAGGCTCCAGCTGTTCTTCTGCCTCACTGCTGTTTAACTCCTTCTCTGCCTCCGACGCAGAGCCCTCATCTGAGCTCTCCTCAAACCCCAGGACTGGCCCCTGTTCCTCCCCAACCTCCTCACTGTCTGATTCTACTGCCAGCTCCACTGGCCGCCGGCAGTCCACAACAAGATGGATTTGGGTCAAGATGCATTGAAGGGGCAAACCGGAGTGGCCACCAGTCCTTTGCAGGGGAAGGGCCCTTTCTTCTGCGACCACAAAGAGCTGCTCCCTTTTGCCTAGAGGGGCTCCCAGCTGCTCGGATGGCAAACCTCCCAATGGAAAACAGCTCTGCAGGAAGCATGGCTGGGAAGAGCCCCCTCCTGCCCCCCCCCCGAAGCCCACCACCAGCCAGGACTGATCCGCAAAGGCAACATGGCCCAGGGCCACCAGGCCTACCTCGTCTGTGAGTTCTCGGCCCGAGTTCGATCTGGGTCTCTGAGGTCCAATCACTTCACTTAACACCACCTGACCGTCCGCCGATTTCCCGTTCTCCTGCAATGACAGGAGGCGCACGAAATGCAAATCAGAAAGAGGCGGGAGACCCCTCCCCCTCCCCACCTGTCCTGCGGTGCTGCGAAGAGGATGGGGACAAAGGCCAGACTAGAAAACTAGAAAAGGGGGGCTTCCCTTTTAAGGCTTGCAATATGGTGGCCTCCTATTTTTGCACCCCTCGCAGAGAGGCTGCAATTCTCCCCAGGCAGGGAAGTGAACACCCCTGACCAAATCCTTCCATGCTCCTCCATTCAGCCAGAACTGAAGAAGCTTCTCAAGATGCAAATTGCAGGTACGGATTAACAGAGTTGGAAGGGACCTTGTAGGTCATCTAGTCCAACCCCACACCCAAGCAGGAGACCCTACACCCTTTCTGAGAGATGGCAGTCGAGTCTCTTCTTGAAAGCCTCAAGGGATGAAGCTCCCCCCAACTTCCGAAGGCAACTTCTCTTCCACTGGTTGATTGTTCTCACTGTCAGGAAATTTCTCCTTATTTCCAAGTTGAATCTCTCCCTGTTCAGTTTCCATCCATTATTCCTACTCTGGCCTTCAAAGATGCTTTTGAAAATAGCTTGACCTCCTCCTCTCTGTGGCAGCCCCCCAAATATTGGAAGACTGCTCTCCTGCCTCCCCTGGTCCTTCTCTTCCCTAGACTAGCCAGGCCCAGTTCCTGCAAGCGTTCATCCTATGTTTTAGTCTCCAGTCCCCTCATCATCCTGGTTGCTCTTCTCTGCACTCTTTCTAGAGTCTCAACCACGTAAGGTCTGACCTCTGACTTGAGAGCGAGCATCTACAGGATTTGCAAGATAGTAAAAACATGACTCTAGATTAGGACCCTTGGAGGGGGGTAGGGGGAGATCGAACATGCTGGCATTGTCACCTCCCTGCCAATCAAATACAGCCTTCTCCAAATATTGGCTTCAGCGAGACTGTGGTCCGTTTTCTCCCTCTGGAATTCTGGCTTTGTACATGCACAGAATGTCTAATCTCTTCTAAGAGGCACCCCCCCCCCAGGCTTTTGGTGAGCCCCCCACCCCCCTTAAGCCCACTCTCCGAGGCTGAAGCACATCCTTTCCCCCCCCCCACCCCGACCGGTGTGCTCTGGCCAACCTCCGCTCGCCATTTTCTCACCTGAGCAGTGACCACTTTGTCGCCGCTGGTGGCGCTCGCCAGGTCGAGGGAAGGCTGAGAGTCTTTGGCCATGGCGTCCAGGGAGGCGTTGGGGGTCAGGAGGCTGCCCAGGGGAAAAGGCTCCCGAGGAACTGTGGAAGAAAGACAGGAGTTGAAAGGGGGGGGGGCGGCGGACCGACTGGGACCCCACAGGGAAGATTCGGCTAAGAAAATCAAAACTTGCCTTCCAGGCCGGGAATCTTGCCGGTCTCGATTTCTGAGTCGCTCTTTTTCTTCCTTGGTGGGGGGGCCGGCCGGGCAGGGGGTGGTGGCCTGGGGGGCGGGAAGGCCACAGGAGGTGGGGGCCTGGCCGGGCCAGACTTCTTCGTGCTGGCCACAATATCTGGCTCCATGGTTAGCTGCCGGGGGGGTTTGGCTGGAGGCGGCTCGTCAGTGGCCGAGGAGCCTTGGGGGAGTGGGGGATCGGAGGACGGGGCCTGGTCGAAGCCATCTGGCTGCCTCGGGTCGGCGGTCTGGTGGCCTTCGTCCTCCTCCTCCTCCTCTGCCGGGTCTCCTCCATCGGCTTTTTGCTCTCGGCTCTCGCTCGGGCTTCCTGCGGAGATGAACGTGTCTTCCCCTCTGGGGTGATCTGCTCCCTCTTTGCTGGAAGGCGGCGAGGCCTCCTGGGATGCCACGCCATTGGCCAGACCCTCGGGGGCTTCGCGGGGCCCTTGTGTTGTGGCTTCTTCGATGAAGAGTTTGGGAATGTGGGGGAGGAGATCCGCTCCGGAGATCCAAGGGTTTGCGTGAGATGAGGGGTTGGTCAGTTCCTTTTCGGGAGGGGCCAAGCGGTCATCCTCCAGCCGATTGGCTTTCTGGCTTTCTTCTATGATGTGGTCGATGATCTAAAGAGCAAATAAAGAGCAAATAAACTGCAGTCAGACCATCGAGTTCGCTTAATAATTACTGCAAAAAAAAATAATAATTAAAATTATGTTTTAATATTTTACAAAATTAAAAATAACAATAAGCCCCCAGGAGCACTCTATAAGCCTCCTAAAGGCTATGCATGCCCCTTTTTATTACCAGAAACGGACCCGTTTTTGGGAGGTCTGCAGAATGCTAAAACTTTTTTTTTAATTTGCCTCTTCAAAATCTTGGTGCTCCGAAAAATACGGTACATAAACCACTTCAATCTTGAGGATCAAGAGGTGGCAAAGGCGAAACAGAGCTTTCCCATCGGTTGCTTATGAGAAAAAGCCACCCGACAGCCCTTTTGCCGTCCGTTCACCGCCAATTTTAAGTCCTGCGGAACAAACCTTTTTGGGGTCGTCCCGCTTGATGTCCAGGTCTTTCCCTCCTTCATGCTCGTCCACCAGAGAACCTCCGTCCGGCTCCTGGAAAACAGGATCACAGGTAATCAGCCTGGCCATCAGAAGAGCTTGAATCCAGTGCCTGGGCTGGGCAGGGGACTGGCAGGGGCGAGTGGGCACTGTCGCCTCTGGCCAGACGGAAGGATAAGTTGGAGAAAACCGACCTTGATAAGGCTGATATCCTAGTGGCAGCTCAGTACCTTGGCCCCGGCTGCCTTTTCTCAGAAAGTTAAGAGCCGCCTCGTGCCCGGGATCCAAGGGCAGATAAGAACGGCGGCTCTAGGAACTTGCGTCAACTCTACTTCGCTTGCTTGCTATCGGCTGCCATAGAAACGGGGGAGGGAGGGGGCTTGAGTTATTTGGTATGGGAAACCTATGGTGCTGGAGGAGTTATCAGGAGGGAGTCTGGTTCTCACCATCTTCTGCGCATGCTGGTGGCCTGTATTTGGCCTTGGTCAAAGTCAACCGTCTCTGCATACCAACGGAATGAGGGTTTTGAAGATGTACCCCACACGACACCTTTGGGAGTTGCAGATTGGTCATTGGGTTGGGGTGATTTGGGGGGAGGGTGCTGGGTAAACGTTTGATATGTGCTTGTTCGCCGCCTTTTTGGCTCAGATCTGGCTTTTCTTTCGCTGCTATCTTTTCATAACCAGTCAAGGTATCTTTAATTCCACAAACAATGGAGCTGGGAGTTTTCTTTCTTGGTTATTGAAGGAGACACGCACGACGACGTGGCTCTTAATCTTGGCAGCTTTGCGTCAGGTGGACTTCAACTCCCAGAAGTCCCTAGTCAACACGCTCGGAATTCTGGGAGTTGAAGTCCGCTGGTCTTAGAGCTTGGCTACCTCGAAGGGACAGACAACCCCCTCCCCCAGCTCTTCTCACACACACCCCTGCCAGTCAGCAGGCCAGAGGGCCTGAATTATATGCTTTAAGAGAGGGAAGTCCAGGCAATTCCTTCCCGACCTGCTGCCCTGCCCTGTCTAGCTAGGAGGGTGATGCAGTTCTGAGGCCTTCAAAGGGAGAGGAAAGGCTGCCCACACGAGGCGGTGGCTGCTGCTGCATGGCACAAATATTGACACAAAGAGACACACCTTCAGCGTTGACGTCCCCGTGACTTTCGTTGGTGACCTAGTGGAGGAAAACAAAGACACGGGCCAGATAAGACCAGGAGGAGGAAACGCCCACCAGCCATTTAAGAACTAAGATTCCTGCTCTCGTTCTCTGGTTCAAGGGAAGTGGCTCCTGCTTGCTCAGCCCCTGTGGAAGATGACCTGCCCTCTGGGTTGACCACAAGCCCCCCATTCCTCGCTGGATTTTTTTCTCGGTAAGGGTTTCCACTGCAACCAGTTGAAGTGGCGGTTTTCCACTGGGCCAAATTTTAGTTGCTTCCTTCTTTACTCTCAAACACTGATCGGGGGAACAGAAGCCCCTGGCTTCCCCAAGCCCCATGCGGTGTCCATCCTCCCTTATTTCCCTGAAAATAAGACCTCCGTGGATAATATGCCCAATTGGACTTTTGCACACATGCGCTAAAATAAGCCATCCCCTGAAAATATTGCAACACAGCAGAAGCCATGAGGTGACCATGCTTGCCACCTCCTGCACCTCAAAAATAGCAAGACCTCCCTGAAAATAAGACCAAGGGCTTATTTCAGAGGGGTCAAAAGAAAATAAGACCCTGTCTTATTTTGGGGGGAAACACAGTAGCTGGCTGTCACCTCCCAGGCTCAAAGACACAGCCGGCCCCCGTTGCTTCCTTCACCTGTTGGGGATAGAACGGTGCGGCCTCCGAATGTACAATTTCTACCTTTCTCTGCGCTGCATCCATGAGGATGCGAGACCAGGACCGACTTCTGATTGCCCAATGATGCCGGACCCAAGAGTGACCAGGCCTAATGCCATCCCAGCCTCTGGCAAGAGGTGATGCGGACTAATGCAGTGTTCTGTTGAGGCACAGACCTCATCTTTGGCATGGATGGCCGTAAAAAGCTATTTCAGAGATTAGATTTCTCTCAGCCTCTTTGGCAAAAGCAGCGGTAGGCAATAAAGCAGCCATAAACCACCCTGATGGTTTATTTGTGCGCAAGGAGACGCAAGGGCTTTTCGCCTTCCTCCTTTTTTGGGGCGGGAAGCACAGCCAAGAGAGGGGAGTTTCTCTGAGCTACAAGGAGTAGCATGGCTACGGAAGGAGACCCAAGAAAGGCAGATAACCAAAGTGGGCCAGCCCTAAGAAAGGCAGACTTCCTTGTCATCCAACAAGGGAAAATCCCTTGGTCAGATTAATGCTTCAACTGGCTGAACCTGCAGAAGTTAGCCAAAGGGGACTCCTTCCAAAGACGGCAAGGAGCCACGCAAAATGCGCAATTGGAAAAGACACAACCTCGTTCTCTCTCTCTGCTCGGAAGGTTGGGCCACAGACAGACTTAATAAGTCATCTTCTGCGTTAGTGCATCGGAGTAGACTTAAACCAGAAGCCCTTAAGACTGAAACCATTATGCTGTAAAGGCTTGTCCGATGAGGAGCTTCTTTAGCAAAACAAGAGAGGCTTTTACAACACACACAGACGTCCAATCTGCCCACTGTTTTACGAAGCTCTGTTCAACCAAGAAACGATCTTGTAAAGCAATAACCAGAATACTAAAGCCGCATCCAACATGGCTTCCCTCTCTTGACGTTCTTCGCCTGCCCATTTCTGAATGTGGGAACATTCAGAAAGGGAATCTGCCTCGTTGACAGCATCCATTTTTATGGTCCAGAGAATCTGTTCCTCAGAGGCCGGCCAACTGTGAAAAAGGCAGACCGAGAGCTACATTTCTGAGTTACAACTGCAGAGGCAGTTTCCCTAAGAAATATACACCCAGCCACAGATTCCTTCCCCTGGAAAAAAAGTACGAGAATATATCTCAGGTGAAGATGGAGCCTCAAATGCACTCCATATATTGCACAAATGAACCCCATTCCTGCCCCATTTCCCCCAAAATAAGCCCTCCCCAATTGGGCTTTTGAACAAAAGCCCTAAAATAAGCCCTCCCTGAAAATATTGCAACGGAGCAGCAGCCATGAGGTGACCACGCTGTCTGCCTCCTGCACCTCAAAAATAATAAGCCCTCCCCAAAAATGAGGACAAGCGCTTATTTCGATGGTCAAAAGAAAATAAGATATGGTATGGAAGCTTAAGATGCCTTATAAAGTGACTGCCACATCACCAAAGCCTTAGCCCTCAAGCTCATGATATAATCCACAATTTTATCATTCAGAGTTATAAAGCCACGGAGCCATGTGTCATGCACGGGCCAGGCATTCATCCAAAGTGCATCCCACCTATCCCAATTAAACACTGAACTCTCTTCACAAGTGACCCGTAAACGTTTTTTGGCTACATTACCGTACACAAATCCAGCTTTAACAAAACAAGCCAAAGAGTTGAAACAGAGTGTTAAGCTGAAGCTACAAGTTATACACAATTCTATAAACACCCTCCAACATTTTACAAAACAGTGCCTTCAAGGAAAAAAAACAAAACCACCAAGCCTTTGAACCTCCTTCTCAAGACCGCACAAAAGATGGAAATGCTTTTTCGTGTCCCTTCCCCCCCCCACTTTGCACTGTAGGTTTTGACGAGAGAGGGGGGGAGGGAGGGAGGGAGGGAGGGAGGGAGATGTGGCCAGAAATGAGTGGAGCGACTTCCAGCAGGAAGACAATCAGCCACGAATCAGGTTGCAGGCCCCGAAGTCTAAGATAAGGGAAGTCTTGAGCAAAAGAACCAGCCAGAGCAAAATTGCTTGCAGTTTTCAGAAAGGTGCATTTAGCTGCTGGTCTAATTTGGTTTGAGAGAGGAAAAACGCTGACTTCAAATCTGGTTCATGAAAGCGAATGTGAATCACCCCCCCCCCCCCAGTCTCCTGCACCCTGGAACTGTTGAGGCTGAAAGCAACCGTTGTGTATGGAAGAGGCTTATTCAGCCCCGTGGGGCTTTCCTTTGGGCAGTCTGGTGATAGACAAGGGCCCGTCTTTGAGCTACCCACATGGGGCTTTCCTTTGGGCAAACGGCCCATCTCTGAGCTACTCATACCTACTCCCTCCACCACTCTTCTAGCGGCAGATAAAGACTAATTCATTCATCCAGATCAGGTCAACACCTTGCTCTGAACAGTTGATCAAAAGTAGCGGGCTGTTTTCCAATCGCCTGCAAGAACAACCTGACTTAACACAGGACAAATGAGTGAGTTTCTCAGGATTTGGTCATTTGCCATCCTTGGGAAAAATATATCTGGGTTGGAGAAAACATGAGTGTAACCAGGAAAAGGACAGAAAAAGAAGGGTTTGATGGGTCCCTGGCCGAGGGAAAGGACAGAGGGATTCTGGGCTCATGTCCAGAGAGGTGTAACATGCAAAAGCAGACAAAAAGGTGGGAGGGAAAAGGGAAGCAGAAATATAAGGATTTAAATAGGGGGTTTTGAGTGAAATGGAAGAAGAAATAGTCAGATCTCAACCTCAGCAACTTTAAGATGTGTGGACTTCAACTCCCAGAATGCCAGAGCAGCAACTTAAGACTTACGGCCTTCAACTACCAGAATTCCCCAGCCACCCAAGCTGGCTAGGGAATTCTGGGAGTTAAAAGTCCACGTCTCTTAGAACACAATCTGAAATTCCACCAATGAAAGTCCACACCTCTTAAAACTGGCTGCTCTGGAATCCTGGAAATTGTCCATAGATTTTAAAGTCCCTGAGGTTGAGAAATACCAAGTTAGAGAGTTGACACAGCCAAGGGAAGACGGATGGAAAGCGGGCAAGAGGGAAGCAGGACCATAAGAGACACGGGGCCGAGTTGGATGCAAGGATGGTGCCCTCCAGCTGGGCATCACAGGGCTGAGACCAAGAGGTGCCCAAGGCTGCAAAGGGAAGGCAGCTGCTGCAGAGGCGGAAAGTGGATCAGGCCTGCCACAGCCATCTTTCTGTTTCTCAGATTGCCACACAGTGTGGGAGGGAGGGAGGGGGAGGGAATCTGGAAAGCCAGACAACTGACCACCCCCGTGGGAACCAAGGTCATCTCAACAGGTGCTGGCCAGAGACTGAGGGGAGTTGCCGAGGAGATGCCAGGACACCTAATAGGACTGGGAGACCTGTGACCCACACAAGGGAGGGAGTTCTCTTTTCTTTTTAACTACATTGAAACCGTGGGAAATATTTGGAGCTGGTTTTATTTCCATTCGTACAGATAGGATGTGCTCAATAAAACCTGAGAAAGCCAAAAATCTTGAAGGGCTGGTTCCTTTTGTGGAGGGAGCTTTGGGGGGGGGGGGGGGGCTGCCAAGTTGGACCCCAAAGGAGAAACAGGGGGAGGGGGCAGAATATCAGTGCAAAAGCATTTCCCTCCCCCCTGCCCGTTTTGAGAGAGGCCAAGAAGAGGCGGCCAAGGGCAGCCACAGGCTGAGACCCCCTTGCCAGAGATGGGGGTGGTGTCAGATGGGGGTGGTACAAATGCGGAGGGTCAGATGGGTGTGCCAAAGATACGGGGGGGGGGGAGGACGAAGACAACACACATGGGGAATGCCAAAGATGGGGTGGGGGTGGCAAAGATGGGGGTGATATGGGGGGTGCCAAAGAGGTGGGGGGGAACATGGGAGGTTGTAAGGGGGGGTGCCAAAGATTGTGGGGTCAGATGGAGGCTGCAAAGATGGGGGGACATGGGGGATTCCAAAGATGGGAGTAGTGGTGAAGATGGGGGGTGTCAAAATGTGGGGCGGGGAATATGGGGGGACATGGGGGTGTGTGCCAAAATTGGGGGTATCAGATGGAGGGTGCAAAGATAGGGGGGAGACATACAATACAATACAATACAATAGTAGAGTTGGAAGGGACCTTGGAGGTCTTCTAGTCCAACCCCCTGCCTAGGCAGGAAACCCTATACCGTTTCAGACAAATAGCTATCCAACATAGGGGACGATATGGGGGGTGCCAAAATTATGGGGGGGGTATCAGATGGAGGGTGCAAAGACGGGGGGGCGCCCCCACTCTTTGGCCAGAGGGTCCCACGGGGGGAGGGGCTTGCATTGGGAAACCCAGGCAAGAAGCAAGAGAAAGGGGGCGGAAAGGGGGCCGGGGGGAGGCGGGGGGGGATTGGGGGCCAGGAAAGCGGCTCGACTCGACGCCAATCCCAGCCGAGGCTCCTGCAGGGCTGCGGTTCCGGATTCCGCCTTCCTCCTCCTCCTCCTCCTCCTGCCTGCCGGGGTTGAGAGCCGGGGGAGCTGCGGGTTGGGGGCGCCCGCTCTCCTCTGCCCCCCACCCCCGAGAGAAGCGCCGCCGGGACTTCCAGGCTCAGCCCCCCCACCCGCTGCCTCCTCCGGGCGGACTCACGCCGAAGGGCTCCCGCCGTGCTGGGCGACGTCCTCGGAGGCGTCGTAGAAGAGCTCCTCGGTATCCGAGTCCGACGCCATGGCGGCGCCGTCGGGGCAGCAGCTGCAGCGGACCGGCGGAGCGGGCTGGGCCGCGAGGAAGTCTCGCGAGAGCCGCCGGAGGAGGCGTGGCCGGAAGCAGCTGGGCAGGCGGAAGAAGGAAGCGCCCACCCACCCACTTCCGGTGGGCAGTACGAGTCCGGAAAATACAGCTTGCCGCTCTTGCCGGGCGGGAACTCGCTTGCCGTTAGGCGGGTGGCGGTGTGGGGGGGGATTTGGAAGCCCGATGTGAAGCTAAACAGACTTTAATGCATCTCAAGGGTATTAAAGAGCAAATTAAAGAATCTGAGCTCGAGTCTTGGCGGGCAAGAGGCTTTTCCTGGCATGCCAGGATTTGAATTTTCCCCTGATTAACTTTTCGTCTGATTTCCCGTGAATTCTCCTCCTCTGGTGGCATCTGACTTAGATTCTGCAATTGACTTCGAGGGCAACGGCGGGATTCGAACCCGCAACCACGCACTGACGATGCTGATGATGCTCGTCCCTCCCTTTTGCAGACTGCGCAGGCGCTGCGGTGCGCCGGAGCTCGCCATCTTGGTGACGCAAGGGGGCGGGGACCTGGCGGAGGGGGCGGGGCTCCCATTCCGGCCTCGGGAGGACTTTTGAAAAGCTCCCGTAGCCGCCGCCGAGCAGAGGAGCGGCTGGCGGGCGCCCTGCCTTCGGGTCGCGCGACTCCCGGGGGGGCCTCGGACACAGGCACCGGCCGACGGTGAGGGGCAGCCGAAGGAACCCCGGGGCGAAGGGCCGTGTGGGGGGGCCATCGCCCGTCGTGAGGGAAAAGGGAGGGTGGCGGAGGCTTTGTGCTCCCTCAGTGACCGCCTGGGGGCGGGATCGCTAGTGCGGAAGGAGGAGCGCCCGCGCGCGCCTCGCCGATTGGCTGCCTGGGGGCGCTACGGCGACGCCATTGGCCGGCGCGCGAGCGTCGGGCGGGGTCAGAGGGTGATGTGGAGCCAGGGTGCCCGCGCGCCTCTTACTTCGGCGCCGGGACTACAAAACCCAGCACTCGCAGCCTAGTCGGGCTTGGCAAGTTTAGGGCATGTTGTCCTAACTGGCTTAAGGGCCCCAGGTAGGGATTCCCCAGACACTGAGCTTCCTTGGGGAGCGGGGGGTTGAATTGGGGTGGGGGGCTCCCAGACTTGGGGTCGTTATAACGGGTACCTTATGGGGGGGGTCTTCGTGAGGCCTGGGGGCGGGCGATGGGCACTGCCAAGGGGAGGAGGGACTCTGATTCCAAGGGACTCCAGGGATCCTGTTGCTGGGCTGAGAGGCAGGAACAGAAAGTTTGCCCCCCTCTCGTCCCCTCCCCAAAATAGGCTGCAGTTTGAAGTGGGGTCTCTCGACTTTAAGGAGGAGGAAGAGCTGAATATGACCCACAGGGGAGCCCAACATTTACCTTGCGAAGTGAGAAATGTGTGAAGCGAGTTTCGCCTCACTTTATAACTTTTCTCATCCTGGTTGTTAAGTGAATCACTGCAATTCTTCAACTGGTCCCACGGTTGTTAAGTGAATCTGGCTTCCCCCATGGACTTTGCTTGTCTGAAGGTCACAAAAGCGGATCGCGTGACCCCCCCCCACTGCAACCATCATAAATGTGAGTCGATTGTCGAGCATCCAAATGTAAATCACAAGATTGTGGGGATGCCGAGTGTGAAAATTGGTCACAAGTCTTTTTTTTAGGGCTGTTGTAACTCTGAAGGGGTCACTAAATGAACAGCTGTATGTCGAGGACCCCCTGTATTATGGGAGCAAAGCGTGCCTGCCACCCTTCCCCCTTCCAGCCGACCCCAAATAAGTTAAAATGCAATTGAGAAATCCAGGGCGGAAGGTGGTTATTCTCAAGCCTTTGTCCACGTTTTAAAACCTTCTGTTGATGATGCAGCGAAGAGAATTAATGTCAATAAACAGATGGTAATTGTAAGCAAACCTCTCAACCGCTCCTTGTGACTAAAACCAGTTGCAAAGTTTGTTTGATTTATTTCATCCTTTGGGGAAAGAGAAAAAAGGGGCTTTACTATTATTAAGGAATGTTACTGTTGCCATGATTAATTGTCTTACTTTGTAATCCGTGCTCTACATTCTGGATTTGGGGTGAGGGGATTATGGCTCTCAGAATAATTTTCAAAAAGCCAGGCTGTGGCTGAATCGCATATTTGATAAGTGATTTCTTGGGTTATCCAAAGGTCTGTTTTGTTTGTAACTCTTAGTTGTCTTAGCTCGCATCAGGCCATCTATTCTGGCTTGTTCAATAAATTAAAACAAACTTAACTTTGGCTAATGTGTTAATGGAAAATAGCTGATTCTATTAAACCAATAGAATGTGTGTATCTATATCTCCATTAAGCTGAGCAAAACCAGAATTGTGCATAGTATTTAAGGAACACTTGGAAAAGTATTATAAATGGAGCTGGGGCCCTTTTGCCAAGTTCTGAAAAGTTGCTCAGCAACTTCACTTTCTCTCTGCCCCCCTCCCTCCCCCCTTCAAGGGTGGAGATAGAACTTTCCCATTCAGTCTGTACTGGGGAATTTAATTCCTTCCTGGCATTCATTGCTAGTTGGTTTAGCAACTGGGAGGTGACCATGCTGGCCGCCTCCTGCACCTCAAAAATGATAAGCCCTCCCCAAAAATATGGGAGGAGGGGGAGAAGAGCTGCAATTTGAATTTGCTTTTGTGGTAGACTGCTCTGCTAGCCAGGATCTACTTCCTTACAGAGTCGTGCCCCCCCTCCCCCCCACGCCTACCTTATCACAGATGGCCGCTACATGGAGTCACAAATAAAGTAGTAAATAAGGCATGTAAATAATTACATAGGATAAGTAAGTGTAAAAGCAGTTGCCAAAGGCAGATAATGAAATGAACAAACACACATTGTATCGAAACCCAAAAAAGCTGTTTTGCTAACTCATTATGAGTACCAGCATCTTCCTGATTTTAGATGCTGCCCCACAGAATGTTGCCACAGGGTCTGTAATGTAGGAATCTTGCCAGGCAATAGAAAGGCACAGGGTAACCTGGAAAACCTACTAGCAAGGGCGTGATATAAATGTGTACATGGCTGTAACATTGGCGAATCTGAAGTATGTACCTCTCCCCCTTCTCCAGGAGGGCACAATCCTTCTGAATGGGGGTGGGAGGGATTAAGTATCTCCCCCTCTAGCACTGGTTGGTTAACGGAAGTGCTACAACCTTGTCCAAGAGAAAGCTTTTCTATGACCCACATTAGCCAGTTATGTAAGGTCCTAGCAAACACCACCAAAGCATAGGAATTGTCTAAAGGGAGCTTCTCCGTGGTCATCTTAGAGGTAGTGGACAACCAGCCCCACAAGTGAGCTTTTAACATTTAACAGGAAAGAGTTAGCTTGTGGTTAATTACAGACGATGACTGTATTGTCTTATGATTGCTGAGTATATTTGGTGGATTCCCTAGTGCAGTAATTTCTTAGAATCACCCTTCTTTCTCCTCCTCCCCCTGGCAGAAGACTTGTGCAATTAAAAGACTTCTTCTCTTTTGGGGAGGTAAATTGGCTTTTTCTGGTGGTATTGCACTGCCAGTTTCTGAGTGGGCGCAGGTGTTTGGGGCCCAGGAGGAAGACGTTTGCTGGCTTGTAGATCTTCCACTGCCAGAAATCAGAGCTTAAACATTCTGGCTGAAGTGCTCCATTTTCTCCTCCTAAATCATCACCAATTTTTCTCTTGCTTCCCTTCTTTCACTTATTAGTGGAAATCCCCCCCCCCCTTCCATATAGATATTTGCTTTGAAGACACGAGGAGCAATTTGATGAACTATAGGGATGGGTTTTTTTCGGCACAGCAAATTCTGGGTACAAAGACTTAATATCACTTGAAGGCCGTTGGAGGAAATGTGATTTAAAGTGCGAGTGTGAAGTGATCCTAGAATGTAATAGTGGGAAGGGAACAGCTACTCCAATCTCTTCCCAGGGGAGCTGATAAGGTGACAGAATCTGGATGAGTTTCCTGGTCTGGTCTGGGCAATTAGTGTTGCGCTGGGCCACAATAGCACCCTTTTGGGTATCCAGCTGTAAGATCCTTGCACGGATAATTGTGCCTTGTGCGAGCAGGGAGAGATTCTGCGCATTATGCAGCCAGCTCTGTGCATCCTGGTGTTTTAGAGGTGCCACACTGGGAGCAAAGGTCAGCAGGGTGGCACTCGGAGACTCCGAAGGTGGTGGCAGAGAATTCCTTGCCAAGTTTCATCCTCTCTTGCTGGCATCCTTCACTGCTTGCTGTGAGGTGCAGCTCCTGTGAGGTGCAGGAGGCCATCTGTATTGTTCCTTTTAAAATGAGGGATGGTAAATCAATTGGCAGCAGCCCCTTACAAGCGCTAAACACGCTTGGAGGAATGAGTTACTGTCTGAAATAAGAGGCTAGCAGTTTCCTGTGGATTTCAGTGGAGACTCACATCTCTTGCACTGATATGGCAGGTGGCCGTTGTTTTTGGTGTGTTTATTGCCGCCGTGTGTGGGGCAAGATTAAGGCGAGGTGCCCGAAAGATGAAATATGGGGCTTAAGCCCCGTTTTGTGAATCCATGAGTTCTGCCTCTCTTTTCTTCCTGAACCCCTGCAAGGTCAAATAATCATTTCTCTTATGAAAGCTGCCTGGCTGGAGAAGCCAAACCAGCCGATATGCATAAGGCATTCTGCTGTGCAGTATTTTCGGATTGTGTGTCTGAATGTCTAGCCAGCTTCTTCACTCCTTGTTTTGGAAGTATATGGCAGCCTTTTTTAGTTAGCTCCTTTATGGTAGAATCTATTCCTCGGAGGTCTTTCCTGCAAAATCTGTTGCCTTTTACGTTTTTTTTAGTTGCAATAGATTTCTCTGGATATTTTCCTCCCTGCCCTGCATGCAGTACTTCCAGCACTAAAGGGGTATCTTTAATTGGCACGCAGGCCGGCTTCTGTTGCTGTGAGGCAGCCCGGGAGCTGGGCCTGTAACAAAGCTCATAAACAGTCAGGGAAAAGGTAGACTAATGTTTGTAGCTGGAAATGTTTGTTTGGGGCCAAGGGGAGGATCTCCTCTCTAGCCAAATAACTAGTCAGTATTGGAGGGGGTTATTAGTGTTGTACCTGAGCAAAGAAAAGCTGGCTGGTGGTTGGCATTAAGCTGTGCATCTGGCAGTGGTAAAACCTCGTTGCTCCAAAGCCTGTAATAATTATCTTCTCTCTTGGCCTGAAGCTAGCTAAGACTCGGGTTAAATCCTCGATCTTTTACACACGCCGTGCTCCTCTTTCTCTCTTCCCCTGGGGATCTCCTCCTAGTAGAAAAGACGATCTTTTGTGCCTGGACTCAGTCCTAATCCCTGATTTTGCAGATGGTGTTCTTGGGCTCCTGATTAAGATGCTTGCAAGTTCATTGCTGAAAAATCTAAATTACGCCAGCATGTTCTGATTAGGAGGACCAATTACAGCCAAATTATAAAGGACCCATTCCTGTCCTGATTGCAAGAAGTGCCTTTGTTGTGAGAAATTAATAAATCAGCCACATGTTTGCATTTTTTAAAATACTGCTGGGGGAAGGGGGGGCTTTAGTCCATGGTAGCCTACTGATTCTTCAGAAAGCTATTGAATGTTCTGTAATGATTAGTAAATATGCACCATTCCTCTTCAGTTTTCTCACCCCGTATGTGGAGGGTAGAGTATTTGAAAGAGGGACCATGTGTTCAGCAGGACAGTGGATCTAACCCGCTGTATTTGAAACGTGCTTCTCTTTGTGGCTTTCTCCTCCTTGGTCATTGTGTAAGGATTCTCCAGCACGGGTTCCTACTAAGAAAGAAATCTAAACCATCTGGTTTAAGGTATTGACTAGATCCAGTTATTCTAGAAAGATAGCTGACCGACGACGTAAAATTCTCAGGCTCTAGAGTTTGACTGAAGTGGAGCAGCTGAGAAGCTTGAGGTGGTGAACACTTTCAGTGGGTGATCACTAGAAAACCCCAAGGCTTTAGGTTGGGCTGGCTGGCAGAAAAGATCTCTTGTAAGGAAGGGTTGTAAGGGGGAGAAACATCTCTGCTCCGTGGTCAAGACAATGTCTTGTAAGTCTCACCAGCAAACTTGGAAGCCCAGTGTTAGATCACTTTTGGCCAACAAGGGCAGCCGACTTTCACAAAAACTGGATCACCTGAGGCTGCCCTGGGGTCTTTTTTTCTGTTATTTGTCTCTAGCATCCCATTCTATATGAATTAACTGTATTAAAAGGCACACCGTCACTTGGGCAAATGGAGGGTGTCTTGGCAGATCCAATGAGATTGTGGAGGGTGACAGGCGGTTCTTCAGAATGCCTGCAGCTAACTTGTTTCGGGAAGAAGTGCTTGTGAAAGAATTGAAATGGCTGGCTAGGGATTAAGTTATCAAGCTCAAGCTGTCCAAACCTGTTTTCCTTTGCCTTCACACTTGACTGTGTAACAACTTGCTGTGCACAGAAGAGTTTGTTTCCGTTTTAGGATGGCGGGGTTGCTGTCCTGACAGGTGGGGCTGTTTGGGGAGTTTTGCTGAAGGGAAAAAAGCTTCAACCTCCACAGAAAGGGGATTGGGAAGGTGAAATCCTTCTTGGCCCGTTTTGGACCAGACCAGTCTGATTCCAAAGAGCTTGAACTACCTACAACCTCCCACTTGGGTTGGTTGATGGCCGTTAGATTCCTGCTGGCACCAATCCGTGTAATACCCCAGCCTCCCCCTAGAGATGCCTCCCCAATGTATTAAAGGTAGATTTCTGTGCTGCTGGGGATGCCTAGGAGTTGAGTTTGGGCGCTCCTGGAGGATGGTAGATTCAGAAAAGCCAAGAGAGGGCTCAAGGCGGTTTTCCAAAGAAAGCCATTAATGAGAGTTTCTGTTTCTTGGTTTTTTTTCTCTCCCCCCCCTTCAACTTGCAGGTGCGCAGAGAGCCGGGAAGGCATTGTATTGTGTCAAAGATGATGTGGAGAGACAGTCTGTGAGTAACCATTTGAGTATTACATAAAACGGTGACTGTGTGAAACTGAAGTGCTTGCCTTGATCCTTCTACTGCTAAGAAATCGCATGCATGGATTTTATTTATTTACAAAATTTATGTGCTGCCTGCTCTCTCTCAACAGCTTTAAGCTAATGGCAGAGCGAGCCTGGATTTGAATATATAAAACAGCAGGCTTTAGTTCTGCCTGTCTCATTCCAGGGTAGCTCATTTTAAGGTGAAGATGGGACCTTTTGACGTTAAGATTCGTTTTATATAACGCTACGCAGCAAACCGCTCAGCCCAGTTCAAAATACCCGGAACAATAACAATGCATTTCATTCCATATCAGCATATTAATAAGAAATTCTCCATAGTGAGGGGAGGAGTATCCAGGATGGGTTAGGAACATCTAAGGAACATCATCCGTGTGAGGGTGTGTGGGGTTTGCCCCCTGTTTATATTCAGTCACTTGCCCCGCCAGTATATTTTTTCTCCTTAGTGGTTCCTTGATTAGGATATTGTTTTCTGTTTGATTGTTTGTCTGGTGTTAATCCCTGCTTATCTGGGTGTTGGCTGCTGGAGGGAATGTCTTCTGGTCTTTAAACAGAGAAGCAAAGCCTTCACTAGCGCTCATGATTTCCCTAGCTTATATAATAAAACATCTGCAAGCAAACAACTCCGCTCAGAAGGCAGCGAGGACTTCACAGTTCAACTCCGAGCTACAGATATAGTCCCTTTTCTTTAGACTCTTGAGTGGAGCCAACAGTAGTTCTGAAGATGAAAGAAAAGCAGCAGCCAGATAAAGGAATTTGAGAATGACTGCACTTAGAAAATCTAACTTTTATCATTCCAGTGCATCTTGCCCTTCACAAAATAGAACCACAGCCAGCCCGGAGGCAAATCCCATTGAACTCAGTGGGACTTCCTCTGAAGAGACGTGCCTTGGTTTGTTCAGTAAATAAACGGCTCTCTGCGACACAGTCTCATCTCTTGCGCGTTCCCCCTCGCTGAATTGCTTTTCCTTCCCATCAGACGGATAGTTTTGGGGGATTGATTATGTCATTCCTAAATTTCGGCAATGAGACGAGTGAAGTTTTCACCCAGTGAGCTTGCCCCGGTAAGGTCTCTGGCTGATATCTTACGTGGAAGAGCCTTCCCCCCTCCCCCCGCCTTAAGAGGGCAGATCTCTCTCCTGTTTAGGCAATGAAATCACCCTATTTTAGCTCAGCCCTGGAAATGTTGTGGCAGACTAAATGCAAATTGCTCTGCAGCAGCTGGGTTTGTCAAGAGCAATTTGGAGATTAGAAGTTCCAGGGGGAGGAGAGAAGAGAGGAGGAGGAGGAGGAGGAGGAGGAGGAGGAGGAGGAGGAGAGGGCAGTCTTGTTCTCCTTTCTTTGTTCTTCTCTAAAGCTTCTCAATAGTCGGAAGCATTCCCTCACTTTGCACCCGTGGCTGGTGGAGTTGCCCTGGAAGGGCATTCATGGCAGACCTTGAAGGGCATAGTTTTATAAGTAAGCAGTGGCACAAAATCCAGGAGCAAAGGAACGGCAGAAGCCAACTGCAGTCCAACTGCTGCTCTCCCGTCTTCACGCCGTCTTCTAACAATTGAATGTGGGCTTCCTCCAATGTTAACCTCTGCTGAACTCATTACATTTTTAATCCTATTCGCCAAGGGCGGGGCTGTGTTATTGCAGATCTCTCTTTTTCCCCTTTGCTGTGTGTGTTTGAAGGTGTTTTATTTATTTATTAAAAAAAAAAAAACAGGACAATTTGCAAACCAGCGGCTGTACCTTGGTGCCATTTTGCATGAGGCTTCAAATCCCAAAATGCGTTGATTTGCCCCTGCTGGGCAGGAGCACTTTGCAAAATGCATATATTTATCCTGGGTGCTTGTTAGGGTCAGAAGAACTGCGTGTAGTTTTATGATGGGAGAAGGGGGTCCCTGCGACCAGTTCAGACGTCAGTGTAATGTGCATCCATTTGCTTGCTTATCATTTTCTTCCCTGCCTGGAGGTCAGCCTTGGATGGAGGAGCCATTGGTCACATGTGATCCTTCTAGGTGACTCTGCTGTCTCCTGAAGCTTTCTGGGTAGAGTAGATCATGACAGAATAGTGAATTAAGGTTCCCCCTTCCCCAATTAAGAAAGCTTCACTCCAGGAGACCATCCAAGCAGAAATATATATATAAATATATATAAAGCAGGCTGAGGGACAGAAAAGGAACGATTTGCCCTTGTTTAGAGCTATATTTTCTACTCTCTGCCATTTGGGGACCTGGTCTCTGCTAACCGGAAAGAGGCCACCGTTTTTGGCGCTTCTCCTGCCGTTTGTCCTGGCCAGCAAAGGCCTTTCCTGTAATTGTGTTGTCTTTTGGAACGAGAAGGGGAGATGGAGAGCCAGTGACACCCTCGTCCTCCCTCCTCTTTGAAATTCAGATCCACTCACTAATCAGATTAGTGGCCAGCTATGAAAAGCAGCTTCAGTTCTGCACGGGCTGCCTGCAAATTGCCTCCGGTGGAAAGAAGTGGGGTTCTTGGGTTTGGGGCAGAGTGCCTAGCCACAGGGATGTTTCCCAGCAGGATAGAAGCCATCCTAAAGAATAGAGGTGACGCTGGAGGGCTTCTGTTTGCAAGGCTTTTCCGGTGACCATCCCAGGGGAAATGGGAACCTCAGCAAAGCTCCTTAAGCTGCTTTGTCACGTGGATGTTCAATGCTCTTCAGGGAGGACAGTTTTTCTGCTAAGTGGCTCAACCTCCCCCCACCCCCACCCCAAGGGATATCTGTTTTTGGAAAATCCGTCCATGTGCCTGGCTCCCATAATGCAGAGGGAACCTTTGTCCTTTTTAGTGGCCGGAGCCCAGGCGGGCATGTCAGAAGGAGGAAGAGGAGGAGCTGAGAGGGAGACACCATCACGGCTTCCCAGCCTCCTCGTGAATAGGGCATCTTCTGCCCTGCCCCGCCTCGTCCAGAAACAAAGGCCTCGTTTTTCCACCCCAGAGGAGAGGAGCTGACTGGCCCCACGTGCTGAATTGTTATCCTCTTCCAATCAGCTCCGCTTGCTCATGTGACCGGTTAGGATGCGGTGGTTCTTTGGGGTACCAGGCTTCCTTTTCTTTTTTTCTCTTTATAAAGAGGAAAAAAAAGCTTTCAAGTCTTCCTTGGATTAAGAGGGGAGTGATAACATTGACAGCATGGATCATTCTGTTTTCAGAAGAGAGAGGCCCCCAGTGCTTCATGACAGGTATGTGTCGCCCGTCCCCTCCCCCTGCGCCCCCCAGGATTGCTTTTCCAACTTTCCTGCTCCTGTCGCAGGGCCAATTGACCTTCCTCCCAGAACCAAACCAGTTGAGTTATTCCCCCTTTAGCGAGAATAAGTGCAGCAGAAGAGCTTGGTCGCTAGCTGATCCGACTGCTGGACTCTATACCCGAAATCTGGAGGTTTAGGTCTGGTGTGACCTTAATACAACTGGACTAAATAGAAATCAGTCCGTGGGTTTGGTTGGTCTTCAAGGTGACGTGATTCCAGAAAGGCTGGGATTTGCCTGCCACCCTCCAGCAGAGGGAGAGACCCAAAAGACACTGTGGGCAGAAATCTCGGATGGCATTTTGTATGCCAGCCACCGCCAAGCCAGTCCCTGGCATGTTTGATCCCTAATCTGCTGTGATTTTCTTGCCAAAGCAATTATAGTTGGTGTGATGTTTGTTAAAGCCTTGAAAGGGGAGGTGAAATGCGGTGAGCTGACGATGAGGGGCTCCCAAGTGTGAGAACCAAGGCACACGCCAGTAGTTTATATAGGTCAGCGGAGGCCGAAGGCTGTCCGTCTTTCCCTTTTGGCCTTTTTCGCCCATGTGTTGCCATAGTACTTAATATCAGTAATTTTGGCAGCCTTGTTGGGAAAGGTTCCACTCTCTCTCTCTCTCTTCTCCTTGATTGCAGTTTGATTGTCTTTGTTGAAAATACAGCTCTTATTTGCCAATTATTTCAACTTAGAATGTCACTGGAATTGCAGCTGCCTCCCGATTATAAAATGGTTAAAGTCCTCTAAATGGCCTCATTTGTTCTAATCATAGCTTGCAGAGGCCCACGTGGCTTAGCTCCCTGCTCCTGCTCCTCCGTGCTTTGGCCTCTGCCTGCCTCAAAAATCGGAGTCTCCAGTTAAGGGGCCATAAAGTTGCTTCCGGGTAAAAATGCAAGAATTTTAAAAGAGGTTTTCCTAACAAAGGAGCGTGAAGTCAGAACTGGAGTCACGCAATTAAGCTGATCCGGTTGCACCTTTGAATACTGTCTTCTCCGCAGAGCTGAAATCTGTCCGTTATTTGCACCGATCGGAGCATGTGCCCATGGGAGCTTCCTGCATTGGTGACAGGCAGTCCCACCGCGAAAGTCACAGAGATTGTCCATTCCTCACATCTCTGGACACGATGCTGGTTGAACTTTCTAACATGATGGTGGTGGTGGCCATAAAATCAGCAATGGGACAATGTGTGAATTAGTTTCTGGGGTCAAGGTTCAAAGCATCATCTGTATAAACGTCCTTCAAACCCTGTTTTACCATGAACCCCACTTTAATCCAGTGCTTCTCAACTCAGCTACTTTAAGATAAGTGGACTTCAACTCCCAGAATTCCCCAGCCAGCCATGTCTTGGGTCTTCTTCCTTCTTTGAGTCCAAAGTAGGACAGTTGTAGCTTCCTTGTGGTTATCTGTGCAGCTAATCAGGTTAAGGTGCTCCCAGTTAAGGTTTAATAAGAAATAAGGATTTACTTCTGAGTGTAAATTGGCCAAGAGGACACGAAACTTAACCATGGTCTTGTGTTTGAATTGAACCCTCAAAGCCCAGAAGTTAATTTCAAATTCTCCCTGTCGAAAATAACATTTCCAGATAAGTTGCTAATCTTCTGTGTAGTAAGGGAAAACATTGGAAGCTTTCCTTCGTTTGTTTGGAAAACCCAACAGCTTTTAAGACCCTGAAGGATTACAAGGCAATAGATGAAAAGCAAGGAACAAATCCGTGCAAAACAGAACAAAGCACAGGCTGGCTGGAAAAGAGAGTTTATCCCTCTGCACCCCTAGGAATGCAAATATTAAGAAGGTTAGAGCTGTTATCCCCAGAAAGATGGGGAAAAGGCAGAGGAAGGAAGGGACCTGGCCCTTTTTTGCAGCTCCAACTCCAGCCACTTTGCATCTGGCCTTTTCCTTTGTTCCAGGGAAGATTTGGAGACCCTTTTACAGGTGCCCGTGCTTGTTCTCTGTTGCCCTGTTGATTTCATAACAGTATTTATATCCCATCACTTCACTGCAGGCGGTCCGGGCACCGTCCTTAGAAATGTTGGAGCAGCAAATGTTTCAACAGCCAAAATTAAATCTGAGGTGCGGTGAATCAATTGAATCCGAGCCAGTTTGCTGCAAGCTGAACCACAAGGTAACACACACACACACACACACCACACGTTCTTTGGGGAGAAGATTGGTCCTCCTTGCCTAGATTTTTAATTGAAAGTTCTCTGGCTGGGTTGATATTTTTGCTAAATCGGAGTTTGCGTTGCCCTGGTTTGTTGTACCAGCCACAACTAGTTCACAATATGTCTTCTTCTCCCCGCTGAAAGGCGGGTGCATGTAAATGTAGCTGCCCCGGAGGCTTCCAGATGTCATTTTCTCTCTCTCTTCTTTCTTATTTATTTATCAAGTTTGGGTACCACCCATCTCGCTCTGAGAGAGAGAGAGAGAGAGAGAGAGAGAGAGAGAGAGAGGGAGGTTGCTTCCTGGCTGTTGGCTGCCATCTGCCCTGTGGTTGGGTTATTTTTAAGTTGTTGACGTTTTTATTGCCCAAAGTTTAAGAAGCGGTATTAAACTACTTTGGGAGGAATTGCTGTTCTCTCGTGGAAGGCGGCTCCCTGCAAACTTGAAACTTTCTAGGAAGGCTTCGTGGAACTGATGGGTTTAAGCTCATTGGCGGCTGGCTTGTTTTAGCGTAAAGATTTTAAAGGCAAGGTGTAAACCAGGGGTGTCCAAACTTGGGAACTTTAAGACTTGTGGACTTCAACTCCCAGAATTCCCCAGCCAGCATAGCTGTAAACTCTTCAGAACACTTCTGGCGTACAGTTTATTAGTGCCGTACAATTGACGCTTAGTATTACGTTGATAAAAGAGTACATTGAGTTGTTTTCATAATAATAAAAAGGATACTTTGAGCTTAGTTACCAAGTTAGTTCCCCTGCGGCTGCCACTATTTGATTGTTTATAAACATAAAAAAAACCAAAACATCACAGACGAATATTTCATGTTTGACTCTCCCCATCTTGGTTTTTCACTGCTTTGCATGATCTGTTACGGTAATTTACTTGCGGCTCATTTGATGGCTGCATTAGCATTTAATATTTGGAAACACCGGTCTGTCGAAATGAAGTTTACCGTTAGCAGCTTGGAAAGTTCCCTGCCACTGAGTGAAGCACCGCTGCTCTCTTCCACGGGTTTCCTAGGAAAAGAGACTCTGAACGCTTCCCCAAATAATTGGGAAGAGAAAGAGGGTGAAACGTTCCTGATGAAAGCGCTTAATCCAGCTTTGCCCCCCGTCTTGCTTTTCTCCCCCTGGCCCGGCTGCTGCCAGCCTGTGAAAAGGCTGAAACTTCCGTTTTCAGTTCCTCCTGTTAATCTCTTCACATCATCGCCAGAAGGTGGCATGGCTGATTCCGAACAAGCATTACCTCACTTTTCAGCCTTTGAAAAACTTCATTGTGTAATAAACGTTGCCCCCCCCCCCTGTGGGTTACAGGGCGCCTGGCTGACATGCAAAGATCAGCCAGATTGTTGCGTTTGGATTCAAGTTGCTTTGTTATTAATTGGTGCCCAGCCTGTCATCTTCAACAGAACTACAGCCACAGGGAGGGGGGAAGTAAGCAGTGGGATACCCCGAGGTTCTGTTTTGGGCCCACTACTCTTCAATATCTTCATAAACGATCTAGACCAGAGGTCCCCAAACTTGGCAACTTTAAGAGGGGGACTCGTCAGATTTTCAGATGTGACTAACCTGGCAGAAATAGCCAACACCCCAGAAGACAAGCTCAAGATCCAGGGGGATTGTGACAGACTCGAACCCTGGGCCCTATCTAACAAAATGAAATTCAATGTAGAGAAAAGTAACGTTTTACTTAGGCAAGGAAAACCAACTGTGTAGGTACAGGCTAGGTGAAACCTGGCTTAATGCCAGTAACTGTGAGAGAGATCTTGGAGTCCTAGTGGACAATCACTTAACTGTGTATGACTGTAGTCAAAAACGCCAACACAATCCTAGGCTGCATTATAGAATCAAGATCATGTGAGGTTCTAATACCACTTTACAAAGGCTTATTAGACCACTTTGGAATACTGCATCCAGTTCTGGTCAACACAATATAAAAAAGATGTTGAGGCATTGGAAAAAGTGTTGAGGAGAGCAACAAGAAAATTAAGGGGCTGGAGGCTAAAATATACGAAGAAAAGTTCCAGGAATTGGGTATGTCTAATCTAACGAAAAGAAGGACCAGAGGAGATATGATAGCAGTGTTCCAATATTTGAGGGGCTCCCACCAAGACGATTTTCCCAAGCCCCAAAAGGCCAGACAAGAAACAATGGATGGAAACTGACAAGGAGAGAAGCAGCCTAGAACCAGGTAGAAATCTCCTAGCGGTTAGAGCGATCTACCAATGGAAGCGTTTGCCTCCAGAAGTTGTGGCTGCCCCATCACCAGAGGCTTTCAAAAGGAGACAGGGCAACCATTTATTTGAAATGAAAAGCACCCCTTTCCTTTGGAGTTCTGGGGTTCCTAATGGCAAATGATGGCTTTAGTAAAGTGTTGATTGGTAATGGACTCTCCGATTGTTATCAACGCTTACCAACCTCCTAGAGCAGCGGTCTCCAACCTTGGCAGCTTGAAGTCTTGTGGACTTCAACGCCCAGAATTCCTTAGCAGGCAAAGCCTTCCTGGCTGAGGAACTCTGGGAGGTTGAAGTCCACAAGTCTTCAAGTTGCCAAGGTTGGAGACCCCTGTCCTAGAGAGATTTCCTCTGGGATGATCTGTCCTTGACCTGGTCCTTCAGGTCCTCCAAGGGTGCACCCATCACCCCTTTGCCTGAACCCCTTCCCCTTGCTGCCGGTCATCCTCTTCCTCTCCTGCAGTCAGTTCTGTGTGTGTGTGGCAGAAGCAAGATGTGGTGCCATGTAGGAAATGCAACACGCCACCTGTTCCAATCGCTTCGCAAAGCAAGATGAGCCAGCAGCTGTCTGCACTGAGGCATGTCGTGTTCTCCTTTCTGTTTAGAGCTGTAGAATGGAGAGGTAAGGGGAGGCTGTCTAGACTGTCCTCCTCCAGAAGACAGGATCCAGCGGTGTTTCCTTCACCCGTACTCTGTGAATGGCTTTTTTTTCTAGAGTAGAACCGTAATGTCCTCGCCTTTCTTTCTTTTTAAGAACTTCCAGTGATCTTACTCTTGAAACAAAAAAGTCCCAAATATTTTGAGAAATCATTTAAGATAGCTGGGACAAAACATCCACGGCGTTCCTTCCGTTACCACATTTGGCTGATTGTCTGGCAAAATAATTTGAATGGCTCAGAGGACAGAGCCGGAGATCCTACCAAATGATCACCCATAGTCCAAACCCAAGAAATTGGCTTCAACTTCCCGATGCCTCTTAAGATCTCGATCCTCCCCAGTTGAACGCTCAGTCTTGTACGCTCCTTTCTTCCTGAACAATACAGCTGAGAAACGGCTGTTCCAGAAACGCTCGATCAACGCGCCTCCTTGATTACTTCTAGAACTGGGGACTGGCTGCCTTCCACCCTTGATGGTGGTTGTCAACAAGGGCAGCTTATCTTTGCTTCTGAAATCGCTTTCCTTCCAACCTTCGGTTCAAACCACTTTGCTGCCCGGATTTATTCAGCGGTAGCTTTCGAAAGTCAATGTTCGTTTAGAGCGGTATGATCCACGATGCTCTTGCGGCTCAGATGGAAGGATTTGGCAGCTGTTTTGAGCCTATAGCAGTTGAGGCTCATGAAAAGAAAAGATACCTTTGACATCAAGGTTGGTTCCTGGTGGGCTACCTGGACCCACCCAAGCCAGTTGGAGGTTGCCTTCTTCCACTCAGGAGTTTCTGAGACCAGGAGAAACTCAACGGTGAGTGCTCTGAGCCAGGCTTCCAAGGATTCAGAGCTGACAAAGGAGAAGAGCCTCCGTCTGCAGGGCAATGCTTTCCCATTGAGGGCCCAGATTGTTGGGGGCAAGAGACTGGAAACCTCTTAGTGCTGTCGGGGACTACGTCTAAGGGCTATTGCTGTTATCTGGGCTTCTCTAGCCCTTTCTAGTGGCCGAGAGTTGGCTGGGAGCTTTAACTGGCCTACGTTGGCTCCGACCTTGACGGAGGCTTGAGTGCTGCTCCTGCCATCCTCCCTTCCCTCTCCCTGCAAGCCGATCCTGCCTAGAACTAGCTTCTTCTCTTTGCCCCTAAGCAGGCAGTCCAAGGTCTGCCGTGAGTGGCAGGCAGTGCCTTCAGCTTGAACAGCGGCTGTCCCCCATTGTCCTTCAGCCTCGGTGGTGAGTGTGCCCTGGGAGCAGAGGCACCCATTGACTGCTAATGACGCCCATTGGCTTTGATGGCTCTGGGGCTAGAGCAGGAGATAGGGGCGTGTTGCCGAGCCCAGGCTCCCCCCCCCCCCCCCGGGATTTGATGGGGCTCCTGGAAGGCGGCAGCCTCCATCCTTTGTCAGCAGCCTGGCTCTGTGAAAGGAGGCCTGGCTCCCCCAGAGAAGTCCAGCCCTCTGCAAAGGCTCTTTCCCCGAGGGCTCTCGGGCTGAACTGTGCTTGGCTCATAGTCCTGCCCCAGATTTCTCTATTATTATTATTATTATTATTATTATTATTATTATTATTATTATTATTATTATTATTATTATTCAATTGTATCATAGCGGCCAGTTGTTTCGCCGGATTTGGCATTGATTACTAGTCGGGGGGCCCCCAGGGTCCTAGGACGTTGTAACGTATTTTCGTAATATCCGTGCGGATCCAAGCAGTGCAGCTTTTTGCATTTGACTGATGGTGATTTTGTCAAGTTTTAACTGTTTGAAGTGTAATTCCAGTGCTTTTGGAATAGCACCCAGTGTGCCAATTACCACAGGAATTACCACTGCCAGTTTGTGCCATAATCGTTGAATTTCAATTTTTAGGTCCTGGTATTATTATTATTATTATCATTATTATTATTTCCTCCTCCTCCTCTTCCTCCTCCTCCTCCTCCTCCTCCTCCTCCTCCTCCTCCTCCTCCTCCTCCACGTTTAAAGACCGGCAACAAGTGAGTTTGGGGCTGTCCATATTGGGTGCATCTGCTCTTGTTTTCCTACTCCCCCCCCCCCCCCTCACAAGCCATTGGCACTGGAATATGTGGCTAGGACTGGATCAACATGCCTGCAGCATCAAGCCATTGTCCTCCCACCCTCAGTAGCCAGGAGAGAGCTTCTTGGGTCTCTGCGCTCCCCGAGTTAGGATGGTTTTATTTATGCAATTAATCTCCCACCCACCCAGCTTGCCTCAGTCCGGAGGGACTTTACTCAACGGTTAGGTGAATGAATGGCCGGGCCTTTGGGGGTTCAGGGCTGGCAAATTCCCCTATTCTGCGGCTGTGGAGTTTTCAGCATTGCTGGGAACTTGAACGTTTCAAAGCTGCTGTTTCTCCTGGTGCTCCTCCTGGCCTGGAAGGACTGTCAAAATTCAATAGCAATAGTTTGTGTTGCCTTTAAAGAGACAGTCATTCATGGCCCCAGAGCCACAGGGAAAGTGGGAGGGGGGGTGTTCAAGTCCCTGGAAATCCCTCTGATGACACCCTCCCTCCCTATCCAGCTTTGTTCTGCCACATGGCAGCCGTGTCTTGGTGCTCCTTCGCACTGATCGAGGCCTCTCCCGGCTTGGGATGAAACTGCCGGAATAACATTTCCCCAAAGTCTTGCCTTCCTTAAGTTGGGCCACCGTGGGCTGCTGCTTCAGGGACACCCCCGCCTGCCCCTTGGGACACCCCCAGAGAGGCCATCGAATTGTGTGTCTGTCACCTGCAAACCGGCTGCTTCTTTGTTGAGACTTTGGGCAGTTTATGAGCTGGGGGGGGGCGAGAGGAGGGGGTGTCTGCTCTGAGTGTTGATTGCCTCCCTGTGCAAGGACAGATATTAGCGGCACTTTGCTCTCCAATTCCCAGCTGCAAACCGAAGGCGAAGGACGGCATCCGTGTTGGCAGAAGGTCTTGTAAAATGCATGAGGCTTTTTTCCTCACCACGTCTTGGAAGCCGAGGGCAGGGAAAAGCGAGAGCGCCTCCGATCCCAAAGCCGCCTGGAAAAGCAGGCAGGCATCCGCCGGAATCTGTCCTCCCGTCTTCCTTTGGGTCGCCCTGGCTATGGATTAGCAAAGACGGCGGCCCGTCCTTCCCTCGCTCTTCTTTCCAAACATCTTGGTTTTGTGGTGGTGGTGGTGGTTGCTTCCGAGTAGCCTTTTTCTCCCTCCCCCACTCCGTCCCCCCACCCATAATGGCCTTCTTGCCTTGTTCGATTTGCACGGAAGGAAAAGAGGCGCTGGACGCTGCGTTTGGTCGCTGATCTCTCCCTCCTTCCCCACCTGGCCTAAGGCTATGCTGAGATTTCTCGCCCGCTTGTACTGTTGCAGAAGCTCCGGCGAGGAATATTCCGAGGATGACAAATGTATTCTGAGCCGGTACGTTTTCCTTTGTTTTCCTTTATGGCATCCATCTCGTTCGCCTCTCTCCCCCCCACCCCACTCCGCACACCCCATTCCTCTTGTCATTTCGGGGAGTTTTTTTTTTCCTTTTCTTTTCCTGCTACTATTGGCCAGAAATCAGGTTAATAGGTACTGAATGTAGCTGGGTGCTGCAGTGTGACTGGGGAAGGTGGAACAATAGTAGTGCCAGCTCGGTCTCGGGGTGGGGGAAGACCGAGGCGGTCTTTTTATAGACCAAAGCTGCATTGTGGTGCCTGCTGGTGTGCAGCCTCTCCCCCTTCCTCCCTCGCCCTCTCGCGCTTTCCTTTTTTTTTTTTAATGTACACTGCAGTCAGCCCTTCTCTAATGAGGCGGTGGCACCGTCAGTGGCCAGCCCGAGCCCTAGCAGCGCCCGCCTGCCCGCTTTAGGGGACGGTGGGGGGTCGGAGGAGAAGCCCGTCAGTCCCCTTGGCAGCTTGGAAACGCCGGGTTCGCATCCTTGGCAAGCTGGCTTGGCTGGTTCCCAGCCCGAGCTGCGCCACCATCCTGCCCGGGAGAGTGCGTGCGTCTGGAATGGGAGCCCGAGCCGGCCGTCTGTTATGGATACGCTGTTTGCTGTTATTGTAGTATCGCGGTGACCAACATGCCATTGAAATGGAAAACGAGCTCGCCTGCTAGCTGGAAGTTCCCCGTGGCCGTGCTTAAAACCTCCCGGTCATCGCCGCTTTCTCCAGCGTACATGTAAGTGAGAGGACGGGAGGGCATCTTGAGATGGGCATGCCTTTGCAAGATTATATTCCCCATCCCCACCCCGGCAGGGTTTTGGCTCTGTGCAGTTTTAACACCCCTCTTTCCGTTATTTGTGGTGCTGTATTATTCTCTGATTGTGACATTCGTCTCAGAATTTCCATTGTTCACATCCCATTCTCTCTCCTATCCTGGAATGTCGGCTTTTCCTTCCTCTCGTCAGTTCTGTTTCTTCTCCTCCTCCTCCTCCTCCTCCACCACCCCGTGACAGGTGTTGTGTTGCCTTTGTTGGGTAAAGCAGGGGAGAATGGAGCAGACTCGCTCGCACCCTTCCGTTTCGGTCCCCCTTTTTGAAGTTTTGAAGTGGGGTTGTTGGTCTACAGTGCAGATCTGAGAGGAGTAACTCCAAAGCTCTTTCCTTTCTCTAGTTGCTTTTCATCATGAGACAACGTGAAAAACGCCCACTACCACCCAGGCGTCTTTTTTTGGGACTCAGTGTGATGTGTGGGTTTTCCGTGGTGAAATACCGGCTGTTAAAAGTCCAATTCTTTAATCCAAGTAATTGTTCCTCTGCTTAGATTCCTTTTCATCTCTCAGAATCAAAATCTAAGCATTGGCTTTGCCTAAAAGAGCTGCAGCAAAAGATTTTAGATTTGTAAAGGACAGGCTCATGTTTTTCATAGACGAGGGATGTATCTCTGGCTGGACTTGAGCAAAGCACCTGGCATGGTAAAAGGGAAAGAAGAAAGAAAAAAAAAGAAAGAAAGAAAGAAAGAAAGAAAGAAAGAAAGAAAGAAAGAAAGAAAGAAAGAAAGAAGGAAGAAAACTTGATTTGGGTGATTTTACTCGTTATTTCCACGAATACTGTGATCTAAATGCCTTTTATGGCTTTTGTGTCTGAAAAACACAAAATCCCACAGCCTTGGATTTGGTTTCCTTAGGTCTTGTGTGAATGAAATGGGGTATTTTCAAATGTTTTGGGTTTTATATTAGCTTCCTCATAGATAAGTCATCCCTTCATCTAATATTGTGCTAGAGACTTCTGCCTGTCTCTTGGTTTTTATTTCACATTTTATATTATGAGATGTGCAGTATCTTTTTGCTGCAAATTGCTTTTATTTTTTTAAAGCGTCTCACAAACTTTCAGCATTTAACAGTTAAAGAGCATTTTTCCTAGATCTGAAGCTTGAAAGGAAATTTTACACTTAGTGTGTTGAAACAGGAAGGACAGAAGCATTTGTTCATCTGAGTTAGGAAGGGAACATTTCTGTTAATTCAATATATGTTAGACCGGGAACTAGAAGGAGTCTCGGAAACAAGTATAGAAATACGTGTCTTAAAATATATTCCTTAAATGAGTAAATCCTTTTTTTTAAAGCCCTCTCGTGTGCAGTTCAGGGTATATATTTCGTAATGATTGATGTAATTGCAGAGCTCAAACATACTCATCAAGTTCATTTGTTTTCCTTAGTAAAATATATGTTGTACTTGATGTATAGACCAAAAAGGTTTTAAAATCTTAAGGAAGAGGCTATATTGGTAATGATAGGTTTGGCACAGTTTATCCTTGAGAAGGCTCAGAAATATTCTTAGTCTTTATGAATATGAAGTGCTTTACGATCCATTGTCCCAAGTACTACAGGTCCTGCTTTCTCTTGCTCCTTCTCTACTACCACCACCCCCGTTTTGCCCACTTTGCCTCAAGCAGGTGAATTCCTCTCCCAGACATGCTTCTGTGAGCCTAGAGGTCAAGGAAGAAGCCACCTGAAGTCTCGTTTTTACATTGTACGTTTTGGGTAAAAGAACAAAACGTTTCCCTCCTCTGTTTTGTTGATAAGTTGTTTGATGCCCACATATTGATAGAAGACCTGCAATTGATGATTGATCTGTGGGCATCGGGCTCCATGCTTGTATCAAACCCAAAAGAAGGATTGCCCTCAAAAGATCCTCAGTATTGAGAATTGGACTTAATAAGCCCCATATTTCACTTAACGTCCAGAATAAAATTCCTGTTCCGGACACAGCAAATTATGCATTTTGTAGGAAATTGGGGAGGGGATTTGAGACCCCCCTGAGTTAAAGGGGAGAAGAGGCAGGATCCAGCTGTAATGATGTGGTGGCCGTCCATTAGATGTGGACTAGATGTTATTTCCCGTGTGAAAACTTTATTGATTGCAGGAAGGGGTAAACGATGTAGGGTCTTCTCCTTGCACCTAGCTTCATGACGATGGAGCTGGGTCAGTAGAGGTAGTTCCTTGGCTTACGACCACCGTTGAGCGATAACGACCAAAATTTCAGTTTGTGAGGCAGTTGCTACGCGGGTTTTTACGACTTTTCTTGCCACAGTGGTGAAGTAAACCACTGCAGCCGTTAAGTTGGTCACACGGTTGCTAAGTGAATCTGGCTTCCCCTTTGCCTTTGCTTGTCGGAAGGTCGCAAAAGGGAGATCGCATGACCCAGGGCCACGGCAACCGTCATAAAATACGAGTTGGTTGCCAAGCGTCTGGATTCTCATCACGGGGACGCTGCAAAGGTGGTGTCCGTGGAAAACACTCGCAAGTCACATTTTTCAGGGCTGTCGTCGTAGCTTTGAACGGTCACTAAACGGACATTTGTAAGTCGAGGACTAACCTGCAGTTGAGCGGATGGCGCTAATGTCACATGAGGCCGGGCAAGTAGGGCCTTGTGGCTGTCCGAAATTCCCTCCTGCGAAACTAGCCTTGCATCTCTCTCTGTCTCTCGTGGTTTCCTTGCCTCATCTGTGGAATGGGAGGCTTTGCATTCATGGCTCTGGTGTATGCAAAGCTCAGGGATGGGTTAGTGGCCATGGAAAACAAGAGGCCATCAACATGTCACCTGGTGCAATTCACTTCTCATTTGGGCCACAACAAGTATTGGGATCAAGTGCCGTTTCAGCCAGAGATGGGTGACCAGCCTAGCTGGTATGTTGAAGGAATTTGTTTCTCGGATCTTATTCTGGAGCTGTGACATGCATTGCTCCTTTCTGAAGACCTGGAACTGGGTATGTCTAGTCTGATGAAAAGAAGGACCAGGGGAGACATGATAGCAGTCTTCCAATATCTCAGGGGCTGCCCCAAAGAAGAGGGAGTCAAGCTATTCTCCAAAGCACCTGAGGGCAGGACGGGAAGCAATGGGTGGAAACTAATCAAGGATAGGAGCAACCTAGAACTGAGGAGGAATTTCCTGACAGTTAGAACAATTAATCAGTGGAACAGCTTTCCTCCAAAAGTTGTGAATGCTCCAACAATAGAGGTTTTTAAGAAGGGACTGGATAACCATTTGTCTGAAGTGGTGTAAGGTTTCCTGCCTGGGCAGGGGGTTGGACTAGAAGATCTCCAAGGGTCCCTTCCAACTCTTTTATTCTCTACTCTACTCTCTCTATCTGCAGAGATGACTTTTCCCATTCTGGACATCTGCTGCGGATGCAAGATTTTTTTTTTTGGGAGATAATTCCTACTTTGGCCAAAGCCTTGCTGTCCACATTGCATTAGTCCAGACTTCATTCTCTTGTCTTGCACTGTCAAGTAGTCGATTGGATGTGCTCTCAGTAGGAGTAAAGTGGCAGGCTCAGTCCTGCTGTTTTGGGGTTCCATCAAAGAAGAGGCGTCTTTTCCACAGCCTGGCCTCATGTTTTTTTTTGGGGGGGGGGGGGTTCCAGCATTGCTTCTCCTCCTCCAAGTGCGGTGTTATTGCAGTGTGTCAAAGATAGTTCCAATCACATTATCAAAGTAATCATTTCTTCTCTTCAAGCTAAGGTAAGCAAAAAAATAATAATTGGTCAATATAAATCTTGGAACGAAGTCTTGCATAACGTGCTCTTTATTTATTTATTTTTAAAAGATTTTTATGGCTCAGCAGAGTCCCCAAAGAGTAAGGCTGTTTGTCAGCATGCTTAGGACCAGAATAGAAGCTCCCCTAAAAAAGATGCAGCTTTCTTTCTCCCTCCAGTATGGCAGAGATTTTTTATTCTTCATAAGCTTTCTTTTTCTTTTCCCTTTGCAACTAGTTTACCTTTGGACACTAAATACCACGTTTCCCTGAAAATAAGACAGGGTCTTCTTTTCTTTTGACCCCCAAAATAAACACTTCGCTTTAGAATAAATTTCCTGACACTGAGAACAATTAATCAGTGGAACAGAAGTTGCCTCCAGAAGTTGTGAATGCCCCAACACTGGAAGTCTTTGAGAAGATGTTGGATAGCCATTTGTCTGAAACGGTATAGGGTTTCCTGCTTAGGCAGGGGGTTGGACTAGAAGACCTCCAAGGTCCCTTTCAACTCTGCTATTGTATTGTATTGTATTTTCGGGGAGGACTTATTATTTTTGAGGTGCAGGAGGTGGCCAGTGTGGTCACCTCATGGCTGCTGCTGTGTTGCAATATTTTTGGGGAGGGCTTATTTTCGGGGAAACAGAGTACCAACTGAACCACTTAACAGTTTGCAAACCTTTGGCGTTGGGCTCCAAAGAGCTCATCCGTGGGACTACACTGAGTTGTGTCCTTTTCCTGCAGTTCGATGGGTGTAGTTGCCCAGTCACTTTTGTTCGTTTTTTGTGGATGAAAAGCAAAAGTAGATTCTGCCCTAAGATTGAAATCCAGAGGCGAAGAAGGAGCAGCAGCAAAGTCGTGGGGCTACGGTTCTTTCCAGGATGCGAGGTTATCTCTTCCATCAGCTGTGCCAAAGAGGTTAAGCAGACAGAGGCTGCCTTTTTTAATCTGTTATCTCAAGAGGGGTTTATGCTTTTTGTCCACTGTTGTGTTTGAAAGGATCGTGTTTTCATTTGTAAGCGGCTTGTTGTGTCTACAGATTGAAACACAGGCTGGGAAAACATGACATGCAAGAAGGTTGCTCTTAACTCCTTTCTTTGGCAGTTGGTGGGAACATTGCGCGGGGGGGGGGGGGAGCCTGGTGGAGTTCCCAAGGAAGCGATCCCTTGTGCCATCCTGGGTGGCTTCCCCTCCCCCCCTTTTCAGGTGAGATAGTCCTCCTTCAGGCCATCTTCTGGCCTCCTGAATTATGTGCATCTCTGGATTCTAATTCTTCCTAGTTTCCATCAGCATCTCGGCTTTGGAGATCGGGGCTCGATTTGGAGGCTGCTCTTGACGTTTAGACAGAGAAGGTAGCTGCTCTGAATATTCATGAAATTGACAACACGGCAGACCACTACTTTGGACTGCTTTCCAGGAACCCAAAGCGCCTTTGATGGGTTCCTAAGCACCACGCGGAAGGCCGGTTTCTGAAAGATCCCGAGATCTGTTCCCCCCGCCTTCGTAGAAGATGCCAAAGGGCAGCGTGCGCCTCCTTCGGCGTCCGTGCCAAGGGCCTCCTTACCCGCCTCGTCTTCCTGAGAAGCGTGGCTGGTGCTTGACGCATCAGGAGAAGATAGTTTTGCCATTATTTAAGCATCTGCTATGCAGCTTTGGAAAATAGAGCCGACAGAGGCTTCGGGCACTTGGAAAGTGAAATGGGTGGACGACGAGGCAGCCAGCCAGCCAGCCTGCTCGGACAGGAGGAGAATCTTAGGTTGCCCCCATACGGCAGTGGGGGGACTAGATGGGGGCCTGAAGCCATCTTTTACTTGGTTAGCTTTATGAATTATGTGGGGATTTGAATGACTTGGTGATGCTACAAGATAGCATTTTCGCATTTTTTCAGCCAGGCAAAACAACAGAAAAATAAGATTGGACCAGGGAATAGGATATTGGACTAGATCAGATCTGATAAACCAAGGATTTCCAATCTTGGTAACTTTAGGACTTGTGGGAGTCCGAAAGGACTCATCTGGGAACAAACAAAGCCACCTTCTTAACTGCACTCAGAGCGAAAAGCAAGCTTTGGGTTTAGGCCTGTGACACGGAGTGCTTCTAAAAAGGACTTGGGTACCTTTTATTATCCACCTGAAACTGGGATGTACAAAAATAACCCAAGTGGTTCATGTTTCAAACAAAGGGGGGGGGGAACAGGGCATGGGCAGGCGGAGAAGAGCAGTGAAATATAGGATCGCTAAACTGAACATTGGTTATATATATATATACATATATATATATATATATATATACATACAGTATATATATATATTGTATGTACGTATTATATATATATAATTGGATCAGCAAGATGAGACAAGCAGTTGCTAAAAAAAAGTTTCAAGGTGCTAGAAATGTGTATTCAAGCTTTTTGTGCAGCTTTGGAGTTGAATATTTGTGATGAATTGCTTTTTGAGCGTTCCCAAAATATTTGCGTGTGAGAAACTGATTTATCTTTAAAAGAAAACTCCTCTTCCTGCCCAAGTAGTTATTTGGATCCTCATTTCTTTGCTGGGTTTTTCCCCTCCTCTGATTCTTCTAAAGGGCAGTCCTGGTTCTTACAGAATTTAATGTGGATTAAAAGTCCAACTAGTCTTCTTTTTAAAAAATATATATAATGCCATCTATTGCTCATAGCTATGGGAATAATTCGGATTAATTAACTTTATGAGGAATTCTTGGAAGCAATAGCGATTCAGCATTATCCCCAGAAAAGCCTAATCAATATATTTACTCTCTTATTAACTAATTATTAATAAGGGTTAGTGTGTTAGCTTTAATGAGTGTATATAAAACAGCCTTGGTAAATATGTCTAAACGGAATATCTTTTCATTAAAACTTTTGGGGTTTTTTTGGGGGGGGAGGGCGCATAGTTGACGTAATGATATAGCTCTGGTTCTTGTGGATTTTGGGTCTTTGGGTTCCACAGCTCTTCAAGGAGGAGTTGCTGGTATTAGAAAGCAACATGGAAGAAGGTTAAAAAAAACCTAGATAAGTAAGCCAAATAATTTTCCCTAGAAATGCAAGATAAAGAAGCCCCCACATTTTCAAATCCCACTTGTGGTCTGGAAACTACTGTTTATTGCAGGTATGTCTAACCTTGGCAACTTTTAAAACTTGTGGACTTCAATTCCCACAAGTCCTAAAGTTGCCAAGATTGGACATCCCTGGTTTATCAGATCTGATTCCCTGGACCAGTGATATCTATCTTTATGACCTAATGAAACTGGACCTCAGTAACATCTTCCAATGATTCTGGAGGGAATACTTACTTCGTGCTGAGCTAATTTTTTTGCAATACACTCAAGAGAGATGCTTTGGTCCATATTTCGTACTTAGCCATAATTGTGTGATGGAGGTGAGATCGAACCTTTGGGAGAGCTGAAATTCCACCTGTAGATGGGAACGTGGATGATTTCTGTCCAACTCGGACCACAAGAACGTAAACTTTACTCAACTAAAATGTGATTTAATTTATCAGAAATCCTTGGTTGTCACTGCTGGTATCAAAGATAAGTCTGAGCACTGTAATAAAATAATAAATAACAAAATAAAATAATAGGCATCCATCCTGTTTGGAAGACTTTCACCTTCAATTGTGGTACCAACATCTGCCATCTATGATTTGTTTAATTTTTTTCCTACCTCTAGTAGTCCGAACGCATTGAAAGAAACAGATTTGGGTTTTGGGGCTGGATAGAGGTTTATGCAATTAATCAGGATGTGACATGAGACATTTCAGGTTATTTATGGGTTGCTAATTGTGGTGCACAGCAGCATATTCAGAAAGAAGCTTTAATCTTCACAAATCCTTGTGGTGAGTAACCACCTGGTCACATTTGAAATAGAAACTTGCTAAATGTGTTCTGCATTTCGACACTGCGTGTTCCATGTATTTCACACCCATGTATCAAACCGCCATTTCCGTGTAGTTCTTGTTTAGAGTTCTTTTTTTATGGCTGATCTCCAAACAATTTGTGTTTTCACCCCCAAATGTTCAAGTTTCAGAAATTCCTTTAAATAACCCCAGTTTCCCTACTCGGTGCAAGCAAATAGCAGCTGCAGGCAAAACCTGTCAGAATTTATTTTAAAAACCAAGTCTTGTTTTTTATTAGGATTTTGTTTTTGTTTTTTAATGTAGGCAAGAGACACTTGGTTTATTCCTATTTGGGGGGAGTAAGTTATCCTGCTGAAGTAATTTCTGAAACTCCTTTTGAGGCCAATGTTTTACCTGCAGGCTCGGAGATCAGATCTTTTCTAAAGAGGCTGCAAGTTATATTTAAACATTGCAAAGAAGGGCGGATACTTTCGTGTCAGCACGTGCACGGAAGAGACACAAATGACTGCATGTAAGGCGATATCCCTGAGCTTTTTATGGACACAGGTGCCATAAAGGCTTCAGCATGTCATACATACAGCACTTGAGATCTGGACAAACAGAACTATTGCTCGTCAACCTCCCCTCCTCGCTTTCTACCCCTCAGTTTCCTATTCAGCTGCAGTGGAGGTTTTTAGCTTCCTAAAAGGTGGAAGACTTTAGAACCCCCAAATGTTGAAAAAGGGGATCGAAAATTGCCAACCGTCTTTAACTACGGCAGGGGTGTCCAAACTTGGCAACTTTAAGACTTGTGGACTTCAACTCCCAGAATTCTGGGAGTTGAAGTCCACAAGTCTTAAAGTTGCCAAGTTTGGACACCCCTGAACTACGGGAAAAATGAAAGAAAGTTGTTAGCAATGAAGGCTGAATTCAGGAGGAGAAACTGCCCCATCACCTTTTAACATTTAATAACCACCTTTCTAATAGCAATACAAATCGGGCCAGGTTCCCTTTGAGATGGGCTTGCAGATTCCTGCATGGTCCTGCGTTTGTTGTTGTTGTTGGGGGTGGCAGGAGGAACAAGCAAGCTCTGACCGGAGGCCGTTGTCTCCTTCTCTTCCTTCCTTCCTTTCTCCCAGATCTTTGGTTGAAGAGGAAGAGCCTCACATGAAAGTCACTCTGGGGAGCAGCGATATGGGCTTGTCTGCTCACCTGCAGGCGTCAAAGGCAGGAACCACCCGATTCTTCACCAGCAACACTCACAGTTCTGTGGTCCTCCAGGTGAGTGAATGCCCAGAAGGGAGCCACCCGCCGGGTGAACGTCTTTGGGAGCATGTTCTTCCGTTCCAGGGGGAAGAGCTTCCTCCAAAGACTCACCTGTCTGATGGTGTCATCGCAGTCCAGGTCACCCAGTGGCTGGGAAGGCTTCCTCTCCTTTGCTAGTTAAACGTTGTGGTGGCTGATTTTCCCTGGGATGGAACGAGGCCCAGGCTTGGCATCGTCCAAGCAACAGCAGGGAAGGGGAGGCCTTTGGCCTGCAAATTATGTCCAAACGCCTTCGAGGGAATTTGTCAGGCGAAACAGCCTTTCAGTGTGAATGTTTTGGGAGACTAGTATAGATCTATTTTGAGCTAATTAGCTCTCATCAGCTAGCCATACCCTTACTGGGATTTGAACCTGGGCTGTATTATATCTTAGGCAGGAGTCTTAGCCACTAAGCCATAGGCTCGCCTCCTTATCAGTTGAGCCAGGGAAATAGGTATGTATTTGTGTTACAACCCCTGGTATGCCTAAATATGGGAGGAAGGTCAATATATATATATTGCTTCCCTTGGCCTGGAGGGTGAAAAATCCAGCTTACCATTACCTGGCAGTGTGCTCAGCAGAAGCCCAGGCCCGTCCTCTGACTTCAGCTCTCGAGAGGAGCCCCATCGCCCCCCCCCCTTGCTGACTCTGCGTTTGCAGCGGCCGTGAAATGAGGCCAAACCCTGTGCCTGGCATTGTTTGCTGCCACCAACTAGGGGGCAAAGTAGTCTGAACACGGCTCTCTTCCCCCGGGGGGTGGGGACGTTTTACAGAGTGGGGAATTGCTGGGTGGGCAGTCCTGGGGAAGAGCTGCAGCCGGTGTGAAAAAAAAAAAAAGAGTACGAAAGCTTTCCGGAGTAGATGGCCGGGCAGAGCTGATGCCCCAGGATCCTGCCTGTGGAACACCAGAAGCCTTTGGTTCAGTGGGGTAACCTCATAACCCTCCGCCACCTCCTCCTCTGGCTGGCAGGAGCAGAGCAGCCTCCCGCTTCCCCCCCCCCCTCACCCCCCGGGGGATTTCCCCAGTGACGCTGAGCCGGGACTGCTTCTGCAGCCCCAGGAACAGGAGCTCCAATTGTGTGGGGCTTCCCGTGGGCCAGCGCCTCATTCAAGGGGGAGCAGAGCTGACGTGGGCGGTTCTGTCTTGCAGGGTTTTGACCAGCTGCGCGTAGAAGGGTTGCTTTGTGACGTGACCTTAGTGCCAGGCGATGGAGACGAAGTGTTCCCTGTGCACAGGGCTATGATGGCGTCCGCTAGCGATTACTTCAAGGCCATGTTCACAGGTAGGGTTCCCTGCTGGTGGATCAGGGGCCACGCACGGAGGCCAGTGGACACATCCCCCCCCCCGAGTGTTTCTTTTGGGGGTTCACTCAATGTCAGGGATGAAACGGTGGCGTTCTCTCTGGTTTGGAAGAAACTCTTCCTAAGGAGGCTCTGACTGGCTGTAACCCTTTTGTGTCTGAATTTTGTTCCCAGGCGGGATGAAAGAGCAAGACTTGATGTGCATCAAGCTTCACGGCGTGAACAAAATAGGTTTGAAGAAGATCATCGATTTTATTTATACGGCGAAACTTTCCCTCAACATGGACAACCTGCAGGACACTCTCGAAGCGGCCAGTTTTTTACAGATCCTGCCCGTGCTGGACTTCTGTAAAGTGTTTCTTATATCCGGGGTAAGAGAAAGGAAAGTCGTGGCTTGGCGGCTCGTCTCTCCCGCTAACCTAGTTTTCATCGCAGGGGGTTGAGCTTGCAAAGGGTTTTTCCCAAAAGAGCCGGTCCACCTTGCTCAAATTAGAGCAGGAGCCGTTCTTCGGCGAGGCAGCTCCCCACAAAACACACAACTCTCTTTAACACACCAAACGCAATTAGTCCTCGACCTGTGTGTGAGCCCTATCACGCAATTCAATTCACCTTTAGGATGATGCGCTTCGTAGGAAAAAGGACCAACGCCTCCGATAAACCGTCTTGGAATAGTTCTGCAAATGGGATTCCTGGAAGCAGCAGAAACATTGATTGGAATAAATGAATCTTCTCTGCCAAGGGGGAGGTTCTCAGCTGTGGGAGATCAGAAGTCGCATATTGTAAATTACTTTCTGACCCGCAAAGGAGAGCTGCTATTTTCAGTTTCGGTGTATAAACAGCTGGGTTCTTCTGGAGAAGGTGCCGCTTACACAGGCCTCACTTTGCAGCCTGAGTTGAGTGACTCCGTAAGATGGAAATAGGGGTATGTATTTTGATGGCTGCTCAAGGATTAAAGGAAAGTCAGAGACAGCCGAGCTATTCCGCAACTTGCATGTAAATAGATTTTAAACAGATTAAAAAAACAAAACAAAACAATGGGACATTAACGTGCAGCTTTTCAGAAACCGGTGGGTTTTAAAAACACGGAACCATCCAAGTCACAAGTGACAAAAAATACCAGCCATTTATACCAACAAGGGAGATTTTTTAAAACACGGTTGGATTTTCAAGATCCATCTGCTTTAGAGCTAGGGAAGATGGGACCTGATGGAAGGCTTGTGCAGTGCTTCCAGTGCTGCTGTCAAATTGGGACACATATTGTCCGTTGCGTTGGGGGAGTGGCTATAAAGTCAGTCGACCCAGGGAATGCTCCAGTATTCCCTGTCAGGTGGTATTAAGTCACCCTGCAGGTAAGCCCTTCTGTGCTAATGGGTCGTCTCTTACCTCCGTAGGTGTCCTTGGAGAACTGCGTTGAGGTGGGGCGAATTGCCAACACGTACAACCTCACCGAAGTGGATAAATATGTGAACAATTTCATCCTCAAGAACTTCCCAGCCCTGCTGAGTACGGGGGAGTTTGTGAAGCTCCCCTTCGAGCGCCTTGCCTTCGTCCTCTCCAGCAATAGCCTTAAGCACTGCACCGAACTGGAACTCTTCAAGGCCGCCTGCCGGTGGCTGCGGTACGAGGAGCCGCGCATGGAATGCGCTGCGAAGCTGATGAAAAACATCCGTTTCCCTCTGATGACGCCCCAGGATCTCATCAACTACGTCCAGACTGTGGATTTCATGCGGACCGATAACACTTGCGTCAATTTGCTCTTGGAAGCCAGTAACTATCAAATGATGCCCTTCATGCAGCCGGTGATGCAGTCGGAGAGGACGGCCATCCGTTCGGACAGCACCCACCTGGTCACCCTGGGAGGGGTCCTCCGGCAGCAGCTGGTGGTGAGTAAGGAATTGCGGATGTACGACGAGAAAGCGCACGAGTGGAGGTCCCTGGCCCCCATGGACGCCCCCCGATACCAGCATGGCATCGCGGTGATCGGGAACTTCCTCTACGTGGTGGGCGGGCAGAGCAACTACGACACGAAGGGGAAGACAGCTGTGGACACGGTCTTCAGGTTTGACCCTCGCTACAATAAGTGGATGCAAGTGGCTTCCTTAAATGAAAAACGGACCTTCTTCCACCTAAGTGCCCTCAAAGGACATCTCTATGCCGTCGGTGGTCGCAATGCAGCCGGAGAATTAGGTAAGTTCCTTCTCATGCGCAGGAGCTTAATCGCCGCAATTCACAGTCAGATTGGTTTTCTGGCATCAAGATATATTATGCCAGAACGTTCCCACCATCTACGAAGACAAATCGGCCCGTTTGTAAAAAGGAGCGAAGCTTTAGTCAGGCTATCCCCAGCTCTGGGAGGGATTGAGTAACACCGGCATTGCCTCCTCACCTGTATCATATTTTTAAAAGGAGCGTTTGGTAATAATAATGGTGCCGCTGTATATTATTATGGTAATGCAGAGTTTAATTGTCTATCTTCCCACATGCCAACAGGAATAATGAATGGGCCTGTTTTCTTCTGAAGAAACGAATTGTTTATTGATTTTATGCAGGTAGCGCTGATCTGAATTTATTTTAAGCTTCTTTTGTCTGACGTGTGAAGAATTAAGTGCTGGTGGCTGGCTCTCTTAGTCTGCTCTGAGCAGACGGGCTCACTTCCTACCACCTCCAGCCCCTTGTGAGTCAGGCAGTGAGCAAAGCAAGTGTGAAAAACATCCCCGCGAGCTGTGCGTTTTCCACTTAGGAGCCTCTTCAGGGCGGCTTTTAAGGATCTTCCTCCTGATAATTTAGCATCTTCCACTTTTATAAATACCGGATTCAGGCATCCATGTCTCCGTCGAAACTCCCTAGGCGAACAGCTCCATTGCTGCCTGACAATCCTCCTCTAATTTCATCCCTCTTGATACGATCTGTCACTTTTTAGTATTTGTCTTCAGGGTTACCTTGAACAGTCTGTGGCCTGTTAAATAGTTTGCATCAATTTCCATAATGAGCTGGATCCATTTGTATGAAAGTCAGTCTCTGGCTTGGCGGGCCTGTCGATTCTTAGATCGAAATATTCTCTTTTCATTGAGATGCGTTGCAAATCTTTTTTTTTTTTTCCACTTTCACTGCAGCTTTTGATTCCCTTTTTTTTTTTTTGGCAGCAAAAAGTAGAAAGAATCCTTGTATAACTTTTCCCTCTTTCCTGTGAAAGAGGCAGGAAAGGAAGAAAGATGAATAATGTTTATTCATTATTAATAATGTTTAGATAGCAAGGAATCGGATCTGGCGTTCTTGGCACAGAAACATCCCAAACGAATAGTCACGTGGCTCTCTGACCCTACCGGACTGCCTAGCTGAGAATTTGGCAAGAAGTGGTTTTTTTTTAATTGCCTTCTGTGATTGAGGGTAAGCCCCACTTATATCACTGCTGACATGCAAGTATTATTTGCTTAAAATTGAAACAATAGGATGTCAGATTTCCTAAAGATGCCCTAATTGATTCATAAGCATCAAGTCAAGTTTTCAATACAAAACCAATGATTTATTAGGAGCTCCATTAGGCAAGATCTGTTCGCAGCCAAGCCTGTGCTTTGTTTGATTTACTTCTGAACTTTACCCCTGTTCCTTCCCTCCACTCAGTCTGTGTCATAAATCACATTACCCTATAGATGCACCCTTCCCAAACCGGCTGCAATAATCTGAGATCCGACTCCAGCCGACAGTATGCGTGGGATGCACTCCCCCTCATTCTGTCCCCATGACAACACGGAGAGTTGACATAGGAAACACGGACGGGGCAGTTCAAAATCCAACACAGTTCTACAAAAGTTGATGCTTGGGAATAATCCCCAAAGGCAGGAATGATTAAATCTACTAAAAAAAACTCCCTCTAGGAAGAGATGAAGCAGAAATGAAATGCTAGAGTTTGCCGGTGTCCCCCAAATTTGAACAAATGATCAGAAGATCTTGTTTTAAGGTAGAGAAATCACGGCGCCATAAAAATGGCGTAAAAAGTATCATAACAAGAACTGTAGAGATTTGCCTGACCAATGGAATATGGAGATGTCCTTTCTGTAGTTTGTTGCACTCATGATTGGCCTTGATGGTGGCCAAGATCTTGTCTAATGCTTATACTCTAATTAACACCATCATTCCTAAATGATGTAGTGAACTCTTGGAGCCCGTAGAGATTCTCAGTCCTCCAGGTCACCGTTGCCCCAAAGGTGCTTTTTCAAGAGGCAACTGGACTTTCTTTGAAGATGTTTCGCTTCTCATCCAAGAAGCTTCTTCCGCTCTGACCAGATAGGGGGCAGTGGAAGGATTTATATTCCTTGCAGACAGCTGGTCATTTGCATCCTTTTAGAGGGTTATTGAAGCACTTGGACGTTTCTCTGTGTCCTCAGGGTCACCTGAGTGGTGCTCCTGGTTCCTGCAGTCTGCAATTTTCTCCCCCCCCCCCCCCTCTGGAAATCCATTCCTACTTCCACACCATTCCAAGGGTCTTCATCCCAAACAATACAGCTAAAAGCCTGTAGAGATTCTTAGTCATCCAGGTCACGGTTGTCCCAAAGGAACTTTTTTTCAGGAGGCAACTGGACTTCCTTGTTTTTTCCTTTGAAGACGTTTTGAAGACTTCTTCAGATCCTTGGATGAGAAGTGAAACATATTTAAAAGACAAACAAGAAAGCTCAGTTGCCTCCTGAAAAAGCACCTTCGGGCTAGTGAACTCTTGGGAGTTGACAGCAGCCAAGTGAGTGTGTGGTCAACTAAGGGGCAAATGGAGAGATTTCAGAAGTCTTGATTATCTATCCAGTCGCCTCCGGCTCTTGGTGACTCTATGGACCGGTCTCTCCACATCTTCCAGTCTTTCCCTCTTCCTTTGAGCTTTTCTGTGGTCTGGTCTGGATGCTGGGGTCAACTCTTGATGGTCCCTCAGAAGTCTTCGTCTGGAGCAGTGAAACGAATGTTCTTCTCGGCCGTTGAGAAATCCATCCAGGTTTTGGCTGAGAAGGGTGGCCAAAAACGGAGGGCCTAACATCTCAGGACATGATGTCCTGATTATGTGGCCCTCTCTCCGTTCGAGTTTTGGGTAAGATATACAGAGGCATCCTTGGCGCATGACCTGAATCGGAGCCTGAATGGGGAAACAGAGGCCTCCCTGTCTCCACAGTCCCCACTGCAACATTTACAGTGGAGGCTCTTTTCTGTTCCCAGACACCCAAGCACGATGGAGATCATTCAGCCCCCTCTCCTTCCCCCCTGCCATAAGCTTGGTGTTGTGTGAATTCGCTCATGGTTTTATTTTTAGAAGCTTGGAAGGTGTGAAGTCACTGCATCCGACTGCAACAGAGGCCTCGGGCCGGCTCCGGTTCTAGGGGGAGGCTGCCCTGGGGAGGGAATGGATCGGAAGGGGTGGGGGGCAGAGGACTGTTCCCAATCATCACGGCCGCCCTGAGTCGTTTGGGGAAGCAGCCACAGGAATTCCTTCTGGGAAGCTGCCTCTGCTGCTAAGCGTAGAAACCTGCTTGTACATTCAGATCATGACCTGCTCCCACCTCCCAGGGCCACCTAGGTCTCTCTGAGCAGCAAACGGGGAGGTGGTAGGGAAGGAAGCCTTCAACTCCTGCTTCCTCCCCCAGAAAGCCTTGGCGTTAGGAGAGCTGCAGGCGAGACGTTCCCTTGGAACCTTTTTTTAAAAAAACACATGAGATTTAATTTTAATGCCGGTTAATGTTTAGCACGGTAGAGACCTAGTGTTTTTCTGCTCTGCACCTGAATAGCTGCTTCTCCGTCTGCGGTGTGTGCAAAGGTTACTAATATGGTTAAAGCCTGCTTCTTGGAAAGCTTTGATTCTTGCTGGCTATCAAATGGGTGTTTCTGAGAAAGGAAGGATAAAAGGAAGATCATTCACAGACATGTGTGCGTGTTTAAAAAGAAAAGCAACTTATGTTTAGAAAGGGTGTTGGGGGGAGCTTTGTTGAGGTTTTCGACCGATACGATGCCCCACAGGTGCCCTGTTCCCATGACTGATCTGCATGCATGAGCTTCCTTTAAAAACTTTGCTCCGTGTCTGTTTTCACATCGGGGGACTGAAAATAGAACGGGCAATCCGGTCAGGAACATGAAACCAGCAGAGAGAGAGAGAAGGAGGGAGAGAGAGAGAAGGAGAGTGAGTCTGTTTCCAACACCGATGGCCAAACCACCCGTAAAACGGGTTTTGTTCATGAGGTTGTGGAAAATAAATCCACAAAGGCAGAAGATTCTGCTCAGCATCCTTTCTGAAGCGATGGCTGCCAAGGGAGCTCTCTTTGCCCCCAAACCAACACCCCTGGAAGAGAGGCTGCCCCACAGCAAAAGAGCCAGAGATTGTGGGGTCGCCTTAGCCCGCCTTCTTTCAGCATTGGGGTCAAGGCATGGAATATAATGGCCTTCCTTCCTCCGGGCCGGGCATTTGGGGCCATTGGGGCTGGGGGCTGTTTCAGAGATTGCAGGCATGGATCCTTGATTTACGGTCACAATCGAGCCCAATATTTCTGCTGCTAAGTGAGACATTTGTTAAGCGAGTTGTGCCCCGTTTCACGACCTTTCTTGGTGCAGTTGTTAAGTGAGTCACTGCAGTTGATAAGTTTGGAACATGGTTGCTAAGTAAATTTGGCTTCCTCACTGACTTGGCTCGTCAAAAGGTCAGAAAAGGGGGGGGTCACGTGGCTCCCCGGGGCCGTCATATGTACAGGGCATTTGCCAAGCACCTGAATTCTGATCCTCTTTTTCCAACAGCCACGGTGGAGTGTTACAATCCCAGGATGAACGAATGGAGCTACGTGGCCAAGATGAACGAGCCCCATTATGGCCACGCGGGGACGGTCTATGGGGGTCTGATGTACATTTCAGGTGAGCCGGCCTGTCGTCCTCAACCCTTTCCCCTCCCAAATCACACCTGCAGACCTCCACTGCCAGGTATCTTTCATCCTCAAAGAGACCTACTAGATTTTTCAGAGTATAAGACGCACCAAGATTTCGAAGAGGCAAATTGAAAAAAAAAAGGTTTTGCACTCTGCAGACCTCCCCAAAACAGCGTGTTTTTCATGATAATGGGCCTTTTTTGTCAAAAAAAGGGGCATGCATAGCCTTTAGGAGACTTGTAGAGTAGTCCTGGGGGCTGGGGGGCAAACATGAGCAAAGAACAGCCCATTTTTTGCTCATTTCTGCCCTCCCCAGCCCTAGGAGCACCCTGGAAGCCTCCTAAAGGCTATGCACGGCCATTTTTGCAAAGGGGGCAAGGTTTCGGGAGGCCAAAAATGCTGTATTCAGTGTATAAGACACACCCAGATTTTCAACCTCTTCTTTGAGGGGAAAAAGTGTGTCTTATACTCCAAAAAATACTGTATGTACTCTTTCACTCCTCTTGAGTTTTCACCCCCCTAGACGATTCAGAGAAGACACACTGTTAAATCTCGGACTTTCCTCTCGGATATACCGTGTTTTCCTGAAAATAAGGCAGGGTCGTCTTTTCTTTTCTTTTCTTTTTTCTTTTCCTATTCAAGGGGTTAAAGAGAGAAATGAGCGTGCTGGTAAAGGCCTTAGTCGGCCTTGGGGCTCCCCACTGGCTGTTGACTGAGTGTCTGCCTTTCTCTTCCCCCCCAGGTGGCATCACCCACGACACTTTCCAGAAGGAGCTCATGTGCTTCGACCCCGACACGGACAAATGGACACAGAAGGCCCCCATGACCACGGTGAGGGGCCTCCACTGCATGTGCACGGTGGGCGATAAGCTCTATGTCATCGGGGGCAACCATTTCCGGGGCACCAGCGATTACGACGACGTGCTCAGCTGCGAATATTACTCCCCGACCCTGGACCAGTGGACTCCCATCGCGGCCATGCTGCGTGGCCAGAGTGACGTCGGGGTGGCTGTCTTCGAGAATAAGATCTACGTGGTGGGGGGCTACTCGTGGAACAACCGTTGTATGGTGGAGATCGTTCAGAAGTACGACCCGGAGAAGGACGAGTGGCACAAGGTCTTTGACCTGCCAGAGTCCCTGGGGGGCATCCGGGCCTGCACCCTGACAGTTTTCCCCCCCGAGGACAATCTAGCTTCGCCTTCGCGGGAGTCGCCTCTTTCGGCGCCTTGAGAACGGTTTTGGGGGGGGGGCCCGCGGGACCCTTGCTCTCCTGCTGCGCCGCGCCATGGGTCCTCTCCTCGTTTTCAGCAGCTTGCCCTGAAGCTGTAGGCAAATCACGGGTGGGGTGGGGTTGGGGAGGCCTCCAAGGAAAGGCGTGACAGTCCACGCGGCGTTTGGTCTGGGGAGTTTCTGGCGGTGGGCCTGGAAAATGCTGGACTCCAAAGGCTCAACGAAGGAGGAGGAGGAAACGGCAGCGGCTCCTGTCGGTTGTTCACTCACAGGAGAGGGAAGGAAGAAGATGGGCTGAACGGCACCTACCAGAATCCCTTTGCCAAGCCTGGAGGAGAGCTTCCTCATGGGTGGGGAGAGGACCCCCCCCCCCCTCTGTCTCTGGCCCCAGCTGCCTCCCCCCCTCTGAATGAATGGAGCGTTTTAGACTTCACGCCCGGGACTCCGCATGAAAAGGCCCTGCAGGAGTTTGGAAGCCGTGAAGGAGGGAAGGGCACCTGAGGTGACCTTGGATCTGTACATCAGGAGTGGGGGGGCTTCCCCTCCCCTGCTGCCCCCCCCAATTAAAAAAATGAAGCATTGACTGAGGGTTTTTGTTCTTTTTCTCTTTGCCTTCTCTCTCCTTCTCCCCGTTGCTCGGTGATTCGTGGCCTGGCAACTCCATGAGGTCCCTGCACTGGATTTCCCGAGAGACAAGGGCTAGAACTCTCTCTGAATTAAGCCACTCCGCGTTTGACCAGAGCGTTTCCTCCGGATGAAAACGCGCCTGTGGGCCTTGCCCCCTCCCCCTACTCCCCGGCCCCACGAGGGCTCCTTTGCCTCTGACCACAAACACCACCATCCCCGTATCAGATCTCAGTTCAGACGGTTATTCAGCACAAACACAGCTTGGACAGAGCTGCTTTTTTGCTCAGAGAATTCAGCCTCTGCCCTGTTTCCTTTTGTTCAATAAAATCTTTAACTGCAATTAGGTGGGAGTTTGTTCTTGAAATAAAGCGCTCCGCTCTCTTCTTCCCGCTCTCGCCTCCCGTTGCCAGGTAACCCTTTTATGTGTACGTTGTGTGGTGTGGGGGGAAGCACAACCGGCTGGCCTCCGTTTCCGCAGGAGCTTCCAAAGTGGGGGAGACTTGACGTACTTTTTCCCCCAAACTCCCCCGGACGCCCAAGCAGAGCTTGTGGGGCAGAGGTCCCCAAACATGGCAAACTTTAAGACTGGTGGATGTCAACTCCCAGAATTCTGGGAGAGCTGGCTGAGTATTCTTGGAGTTGAAGTCCACCAGTCTTAAAGTGGCCAGGTTTGAAGACCTCTGATCTAAGTGGAGAGATTACAGAGGAAGGGATTACAAGAGAGTAAATTCTGCTGGCTGGGGAGTTCTGGGAGTTGAAATCCAGTCTTAAAGTGGCCAGGTTTGAAGACCTCTGATCTAAGTGGAGAGATTATAGAGGAAGGGATTACAAGAGAGTAAGTTCTGCTGGCTGGGGAGTTCTGGGAGTTGATGTCCACCAGTCTTAAAGTTGCCAAATTTGAAGACCTCTGCTGTGGGGGATTCAGTCTTTGCACCGCCTACAAGGGGGGGCTTTGCCAGGTGGAGTGAAAGAGGCTGGGAGTCCGTGGTTGGCTTACATTGGGCAAAGAGGGGCTCTTTCAGAGGCCTAGTGCCCCAGACTCACCCAGAAGACCCCATCAAAGGCTCCACTCAAAGCAACAGACTACTCGCTCCTTGTGATGTGATGGGCGGCAAACTAGTTTAATAAAATACATGAACGTGACGTCATCCCATCATTGCTAGGTTCTCTCAAGAGCCAGCCTTCCTCTCTTCTCTAAAGGTGGAAGCTTATTTTTAAGGCTGGCTTTAGATTTTGCTGTGGGCACCGCAGAACTGGGCTGGCTGGCGTTATGGTCCAAAGGGGCCTGGCATGGCAGGTACAGTGGCCGTGAATCAGCTTTTGGGCGCTGGCGACAGCGTTGAGCTTGGTTTATCGAGTTCAAAAGCAGAGCCTGGGGTGTGCAGTCTGGGCACTCGCTGTCCCGAAGGACGGGCAAAGCCAGGAGAACGATGCTTCTCCAGATGTGGAAGACAACTGGCCTGGCCATGAGTGGAAAAGATGCTGCCGGTCATAGCTTGTCAACACCAGGAATTGTTTCTAACCTGTGAGATTCATGACGGCCATAGGTCTTGTCACCTCTAAGACCAGGTTAGGTGGGGATGTTCTCAGCCTCTCCTTGGTGTAGTTGGGAGGCTCCGTTTTTTTGCAGGTGTTCAGACCTGGGCAATTTTAAGAGCTGAATTCTGGGAGTTGGTCCACAGGTTGAACACCCCTGGCATAGTCCCAGGGCTTGCTTGGGTGCAGCCTTCCTTTTTTTCCAAAGTGGCTCTACCTTCTCTCTCTCCTCCACTCATTCCTGGCATACTCAGCTGCTCTGGGAGGCTCCCAAGTTGAGGAAGGGGCTTCTGCACTCCTTATATATTTAAACCCTTCCAGTGGCAGCTGTTTCACTGCAGGGGGAGGAACAGGACTGAGCGCAGCTGCAGGAAGCTCTTGGTCCGACTGTCGACACCCGATCCCTTGGATGTCCCGCAGGGCCTAGCAGGGAGCCTTTGCGAGTCTCCCTTGTGTTTGGTCAGATGCGGGACCTTCCACCGTTCCTTTTTTTGTTATTGCATAAAGTCTTTTATTTTTTCCTTTCAAATACATTCACAAATATACATTCTTATAAATACTATTAACATTTATCTATTAACATTTATCACTACCTTCTTACAAGTATAGAAAACGCAGTTGGGGTCACTTTCTTGCCACCCTGTGTCTCCATCTTATTTTGCAACAACCCTACTCCTTCCTTCTCAATCTCCCTTCTCTCCCTTCTTTTTTCCTCCTTCCTCTTTTCTTCCCCCCACTCCTCCTCTCTTCTCCTACCCTCTCTCCTACTCTCACTTCCCCTCCCTTACTTCCTCTGCTTTTTCCCTTTCTTCCTTTTCCTCCTCATCCTCCCTCCTCTCCGTTGTTGCCCTTGCTCATTTTCTTTCTCTGATGGCATTTCAGTGATCCCGAAATAGACTAAACAAGACTCATATCTGATTGTACAAATAATAGCAGCAGCTGGAATTGTATTTGCACAAAACTGGAAAGCAGACCAAATCCCATCAGAAGGAGAGATAATAAAGAAGATACTAGATTGTGCAGAAATGAATAGGTTGACATTGAGAATAAAGGACAAAGAGGAATTGGTGTACTACAGGACATGGGAGCGATTTTATAATTGGCTTGAAAAAAGATACAAAAAGAGAAAGGAACAAAGCACAAAACAAATAACTCAGACGACGCATTATTAAATCGGGGAGGAGAAATAAGAAGGTATGAAAATGTAAATATATGGGCGGAAAAATGATATGAATTGACAAATGTTAAACAGCAATTATAAAAATGTATATTTAAGAATGAATCTGAAAGGAAAAATAAAAAACCTTCTTTCAAAAAAAAGTTGGTTTGGGGCATTCAGACAGCTTATATTACTCTCTTGCCTGGGGGCTTCCCAGAATGCAGGTAGTCCTTAACGTACGGCCCCCATCGAGCCCAACATTTCCATTGCTAAGCGAGACCGTGGTTAAGCGAGTTTCGCTCCATCTCTACAACAACCTTTCTTGCCACCCTTGTGATTTGTTAAGTTTCAGTGCCACGGTAATGTCTAAGGGTCTCTAAATGAACTGTTGTTAAGTGGGACAGTTAACAAATTCAAAGGCGCCAAGAATGAGCACTGAGAAGGCCTGCAGTTCCCTTCGGCTGGAGGGACAGCCTTCTGATGCCCCTGTTCTTGTCCAGGGTTTTGTTCTCCTGAAAAATCCCCCTGGCCCCTTTCCTTGATGTTGCTATGCTTGATGCAACTTGGTTTCCTGGCCTGGTGTTAACTCCGGTGCCCATCATCTTGCCACCTTCTTCTCCAACGCTCTTGCAGCCAGCTAAAAACAGCTGAACGAGAAGAGGGAATTCTGCATTCTCCCTGCGACAGGAGCCAGAAATGTGGCACAAACTCATCGAGGCGGAGAGTGTTGGGATCTAATTTAATTCATCCCCCCCCCTCTCTCTCTCTCTGTGTGTGTGTGTAGAGGGGGGGGAAACAACTGGTGGGATCTGGGAACAAACCCTTGTTTCTTTTAAATGTCAGTCTCATTTTCTTGCTTTGTAGGAGCAAAGGAGAATCAGCTCATGAAAAAAAACCCTGTCTTCTACCAATCTCCATATTTCTTCCCATCCCTGGGCAGGAAAAACAGCAAAACGGTTTGCAGGGCGGGTGGGGGGTGTCCCTCTCCCCATAATTTGGACTGTTGAGTTTTGCTGGGAAGACCAAGACCACGAAGAGCCAGAGGGGCTGCGGGCACCCTCCAGAGGGCATCTGCTGGAAGCTTGGCAGCTCTCAGAAAGCGATGGGTCATTTCCCCAAATGGGAAGCGATTCCCTAGTTGGCGAGCTGGAGTTTCAGAAAGAGAAACAAGGGCTTGCATCTTTAACAGCCGCCAAAAGTAGATTTATGGGAGAAAGTGGCCTTCTGTAAGGTAGTTTTAAAGTCTCTTTCCAAAGAGGGGCAGAAAACGGGAGAGAGCAGAATGCTCAAGCCGTGCGAGACCCACCAGGAACTGGGATGAGTCCAACTCACGTATCTCCAGCCAACGCTTTGCTGAATCCAAATCAGCTGCGTAAGGATTTGTGGAAATGGCCGGCTGATGTTCTTGTCCAACCCTGCTTCTCATCCAGCTGCCGAGAGATGCACCATTTTTGTATAAGATGATTTTTTTATTTTGGGTGACAGGCCTCGGAAAAGTGCTCCACCTTCTTCTACCACTGAAACCCCTTGTGATGAGTTTTGCCTTGACTTCTCCAACCCTTGTTAGATGTTCCTAGGTTTCTCTCTCATCCCTTCCCATCGGTTCTGCTCCTCCTCCTCCTCAGTTATCCATCTTTCTCCTCTGATCCAGTCCCAAAGCACCCAAGAATTCCATGCAGTTGAAGAAGAAAAACATTCTCTGTGGCTTCCAGAAACTGGGATCCAAGGCATGGGATCAGTTGGATTCCTGGAAGGTCTAGATTGACCTTCCAAGGGGAGATTGGCAGGTTGATTGTTGTGTTGCAGAAGGACCTTCTCTTGAGGATGAGGCTCCAGGATTCTCCGTAGCAGCGGAAGCCTCAAGGGGCCATCTGCTGGAAGACTGGTAGGCTTCCTCCTGCAGTTGGTGGCCACTGGGAGACACTGTTGGACTAGATCAGGGATCTGAAACCTTAAACACTCGGACCCGTTTCCCACAGAAAATAAGACACAAAACCTGGGTGGGCATGGCCAACTCAACGCCCTCGCCGCCTCCATGGCCTGTTCGCTGCTCTTGCAGCACCTTGTGCAGCACACTTAAATTTAGCGCGCTTCATAATGGGGGAGATGGCATCCCCTCCTCCTCCTCCTGGAGCCCATCACGACACGGAGCATCAGCTGCAGCTGGGCTGAGCCGGTGTCTCAGAGCTGAGATCAAGCCACGCGTCTCCCCGAGTGACCAATGTGCGTGCAACACCAAGAAGCGTCAGAGAGATGAGAAGCAAGTACGGGGGTGCTTTGCTCCCTCTCTGGAATATGGAGCGAGTCTCCATCCCCACTACCACCTTACATTCTCAGGCCACGCAAGGAATGACTGGGAGGGGAGGGTGAGGGGTGGGGCCAGCCAGCTGACGGGGAGCCACAGCAGGGGCACAAAAGAGCCGCATGCGGCTCAGGAGCCACACGTTGCCAACACCTGGACTAGATGAACAGGGACCTTAGCTTCTTAGGTTCTTCAGCTGTGAGTGGCTAACTCGGCTGTCCAAAAAGGCCCTTGGGAGCCAGGACTGATCCGTGTGTCTGATTCCTGGACAAGCTTTCATTCCTCGCTGGTTTTTCCTGCTGGGAGCTAATGCCAATGTCTGACAACCTAGCCATTCAATTAATAATCTTTATTGACTGTAGCCTTTATTTATACCCCAGAGGTCTCAAAACCGACCGCACTCCATTAAAAAGGATCCCAATCCATGCCAAGTCCAAGTTCTGCAGGTATTTGCATAGTTTCTTTGTGCCAGTTTATTAGTAAAAGGCTGGAACAGCTCGAGATGGACATGCCGGGATGATTTAATACACTTAATGGAGTCTCATTGCCACAAAAAAAATGCTAACTAAAACAAGATTCGGGGGGAGGGTTGCTTAAAACAGCCCCACCCTCAAAAGACTTTGGAGATTAAATTCCTGTAGGATGTTTGGAGCAAGTTGATGTGGATGAGCTGAGGTAAAGAGGAGTCGGGCGTGGAAAGGGGCGGCGAGGGGCATTTGGGCTCCCATGGCTTGAGAGGAGAGCCGTAGTTGCAATTCCATTTTCCTTCCCTTTCTATTCCATGGGATAAATAAAAATGGTACACTGAATAGGCTAATGACAATAAAAGAGGGGAGGAATCTATGGGCATGCGTATTTTGGGTGCCCTGTCCTTTGTCCTGGAACTCACATGGTACCAAACCCATCACTTTGCGGCTTGTATATATTTCATGACAGACGGCTGGGAGGACTGTCTTTCGAAAGGTATCCGAAGGTGATTTTCTGTGTTTATTTTTGTAATTCTCCTCCCTAGATGGTAGGCAGAGGTGGAGAGAGAGGCCTTACCAGCTTGTCTTAACGTCAGATGCTGTAGCAGACGGCAGCATTTAGCTGACCTTGGCTCGTACCAGAGCTAAGCAGTGCCAGAACCAGCGGAAGGAACACCACTAGGAAATCCCAGGGTTTTAGGAGAAGACAGAAGTCCCTGCTGGAAGAAGGCAGGGGCAAAATGGCAAAGCCTTGCTGCCAAAATTTAGCACGGGAGTTTGAGGTGGGTCCACAATCCAGAGCCTGCAAATTGCCCAACGCAATGAAATGGAAGATTTTTGTCTCCAGCTCAGGTTGGCTCAACTCCATCCATCCACCCCTTCCTCCTCCTCCCCACTCCCCCCCCTTGCTGAGATTCAGAGAGAGTGGGGGAAAGAGCAAGGGCCACCGTCTTCTTTCTGGCAGATCCGGCTAACCAAACCCTCTGGGTCACAGGTTAATCAGATCACCACTGATTCTGACGTCATTCTCCATCGGGCTAGACAATAAAAATGGCCATCTTCCAGTTGCAAATGTCATCTTTTATGGCTTCGGGGGCTGCTTGTCAGCAGAGGCCCAAAGAGAGGAAGGAGAAAAGGAAGAGGAGTTTTTTTGGGGGGGCGGGGGTGACTCCTGGCCCCTCCGGCAAGAGGGCAAAGAAAGAAGCAACCTTTCCGTGAATGGCTCGGCTGGCATTTGCTGACGTGGGTTGGCATCATGAATGAAAAGCCCGTTGGGAGACCCAAAGACACCCAGTGCTTTGTTGGGCAGAGGGAGGGGGTGGAGGCTGTGTGCGTGGGGGGGGGAGAGAGAGAGGGAGACGGGTGGCAGCAATGGGGCTGAAACCAAGAGAAACTTCCCCTTCGGAGCCAAGGGGACTCTCCTCTCTTGTAAGCAGACCTTGCTGTCGCCCCCCCCCCCCGTGTTCTCGCTCTGGAAGGGGGCCTGTCTGCCCCACCGAACGCCGAGAAGGAAGGAATGATGAAACAGGGAGGCTGCTTCGTCTCATGCAAAGTGTGGAGCTGCTGCCCGGGGCACCGAAACATCCTGGCATGAAAAGCAAACGCCACCATTGTTTGTTGTGCGTGCCAGTGAATCGCTGAAAATCGCGCTTCCTCCCTCCTTCACACACACGCACACACACACCGTCCGTGCGCTATCGACATAGATTTCATGCCACGGAAAGGAGCCTCCCGTGTTACTCCGGCCTCTCTGGGAGATGGAGGAGGTTTTGACAGGTGGTTTGATAAGCTGGCAGCCGCCTCCGTGGTGCCTGGGGTGGCCTCTGCCTTGGGAAGGGATTGCGCACCTGAAGGGCGCAAATGTCCCCTTGCCGCATCCTACTTCTACGTGATGCTCTCCCTGTATGGCCAAAGGCAAGCATGGACTGAAGGACACATCGGATTAAAGGGACAGGATCAGGGCCCGTTTTTATGCAAATGTTGGCTGTCTGTTTTCAGGTGGGCACCGCAGGGCCTGGGAGAGGAGAGGAAAGGGATTTCATGTCTCCCTTCGCCTGTTGCGTCTTCAGGGCCAGCTGCTTGATATTTAAGACGCCCTGATTTCCATCCCAATTTTCCTTTTGAAGGGTACTTGAGCTAGCAAGATCTGACATTTACTTCAGCATTGGCATTTATCATGCGATGAGAGGCCCAGATCAGCAGAATGGGGTAAAATTCAACCTGTATTTCATGATGTCTTCCTCACCCATTAAGTCTACGGAGGGATGGCCAAAGGCTGCCTTTGGAAGCACCTCGGAGTGCCTCGGTTTTTTTTCAAGCTAGCAGTTATGTGAAGACGGCGGGAGTTACACAGAGCCGAGAGCGGCTGGCAGCCTTGGAGAAAGCAGGGTTGTGACAAGCTCTGTTACCTAACCATGCAATGTGAAAAGAGTTTTGGGTGTGAAGCTCTTCCTGCAAGGTTGATTGTGGTTTGGAGATAAGGCACCGAATCTCTGGCTGACCTTTGGATTTCAAAGGGTTTTTGGCAGCTTGGATCAAAGGATACTTTCTTGAAGGTTAGGCCGCCACCCATCTGATCATGTCAGAATGAACCCGAGAAGCTCTTCATGTGTTGCAACAGGAATACAGCTTCCTCTGGGACATGCATGTGAGTTCAGCTTCTCCGTAACCCGATTGTCCAACTGGCCCATCCATAGTCCCATCATCCCAAGTTGACCTTGGCCAACTGAAGTGTCAGCGGTTCCATCATCCTAAGGTGGATAGGACCATCAGTGGCCTCAGCATCCCAAGATGTTCTTGACTAACATGACCACCAGTCTGGCTCCACCATCCCAAGAATGACTTCCTCTTGTGGAATGGTCCAACTAATTTTCAGGAGCTGCTGCTCTTTGGGCTGTCCTGTCAAGTGAAAGGGAGAAGAGCTTGCCCTTCCTCTGTGGGGCTTCCTACGTATTCAAGAACAACAAAGCCCCCAAGGTTTAAGATGTACCTCCATGCCTGCCTCTTCTTTTCTTTCATTAGCGACTCCACCTGCCTGACATTTCATGGGAACGATGGCCTGTTTACTTCATGCAAATAAGGCCTAAATTATGCATGGGCAGTGATGAATTGGCACATCTATTTCCTGGCTTGGCATAAACCCATCTAGAATTAGCTTCGTTGTGGCAGGAGCACAAAGCACATGGATGGAGGGGGGGGAGGAGAGAGATGCTGAGTGGGAGATGGTGAGCTCTGCATTGACAGGGGGAATCTTCCCACTGAAGACCACCTAATGGGAGCAAACATTGAGGGAATGGCTCCTTGGTTCTTTTTCTCTCTCTTTTTTGCTGCTGGAATACGGGGCCGTATTATGAATTGCCTGAGAGAAACAATTAGACCATGGTTCTCGTGAATGAAAAAAGTGAAACTATGCCACGAGGGACACCCACATTGGTTCTACTCTCAGAGGAAGCATCATTTCTGGTGTGGGGAACTGGAAGCAGAGGAAGGGAAATGGAAACGAGCCAAGAACAGTTCTCAGATTTTGATCGTCTTCTGGCTCAATGAAAACCGTAAAGAGTCAACCACGGAGCTTACCCAAGTCATGGTGGCCTGCTTGAAGTTCTACAGATGACACCTGGTGGCATTTCATTCAAGCCAAAAACTGAAGCACCACTTGACAGTTGAGAGCAAGGGATGAACCTACCATTCCTGGAAGCCCCTGTTAAGCAGATGAGTCTTCTGGATGAATCAGTAGATAATAAAAGCTGTCCAAAAATTAGACCGGGGATGTAGCTGTGAGATCTGCAACCACATTTGGTCTCCCATCTCCCTCTTGAGGCTGGCTTTGAATTGCAGATTGCAGCCTGGTCAGGTTTTTAAACTTTCTTGCTTCTCTTTGACTCCCATGTTTTGTCACATTTCTCCCTGATGAAGAGTTGGGAGCCTGCCTTCTTCTTTATTCCTACTGAGCAGAATGTTACTGATCGACAGAGGTTGGAGTTGTTCTTATTTCCTTCAACCATTAAGGCAAAGGGAATTTTCCTGGAAGGAAAGGGACTGGGAGAAGATTGGAGATGGATGGATGGATGGATGGATGGATGGAAGGATGGAAGGTCCCTCTAGGCATAGACCAGAGTCAAATGATCAACCTGTTTTCCTAGACAGAAAATTGAGGCTCCTGGTGTTTTGTCTGCCCCAAATGGCCCAGTTTTTCTTGCATCTGAAGTCAAGAGACAAGAAGCTGCAAGGAAGCGGGAGATAAATAGAGGCACAGGGAGAACAAAAGCAATGACCAGGACAGCTATTATCTAGAAGTGCTTTTCCATAGCAGCTGAAGAATGTGGGTGGCTCCTATTAAATTTAATTATGCACTTGCTGTTTGTGGTGGGTTGGATATCTGGGGGCTGGAAAGAGAGGGAGGGAAGGCTATTTTTAAATGACAATCTGCACTGATAAAGATGAGACTCTTGCGACCTGTCTGAACTGTGTAGACATCAATTCATCCAGCAACGATATGGTACATGTATATTGTCCTATTTCAGGTTGGCTACCCAGTTAAATTCATTTGGGATTTCTTTAAAAATGAAATTGCAGCACTCAATACTCAAAATAATGTTTAAAAGATACACAAAGCAGACAGCATCCTTCTACAACCTCCAGTCCTGCCACTGTCATTCTAACATGATTTTAATGCTGCCCATCCTACTTGGGAGGATCTTGTATCTCAGCTCTGATTCCAACCTCACTCCAGCTCTGTGAGGGTGGTTTAGATGAAGAGAGGGCCCCTGTTCACATGCCACCTTTGATTGGATCGAAAGACTGAATGTCTCCAAGGAGTGAAGCGACGAAGAGTTCAGGGGCTCGCCTGTTGAAAATGTTGGGCAAGTATGCGGTATATTCCTCGTGAGTTTTGTGACTCGACCAGGTTCTTCTGGACTCTTCACCTCTGTTGGTTTGCTGGTGGGCAGGTGGGCTCCCTTTGCTTGAGAGCCAGAAGGGGGTCTGCAGTTTTGTCCCAAGGCCTGGGATTCAGACGGACAGCTCTGTGTTTCTTCCAACCCAACACGTACAAAAAAGCAGCTGCTCCACTGGACTGCATCAGACTGAAAGCCAGCAAGACATTTCCTGTCGTCCTTTGAAAGGAGCTCATCTTTCATTCTTCCCTTGGGCTGTGCAGTTTTTGATCTGTGCCCAAATTGGTTAACAGAGACATTTCATGCATCACAAGGACGAACCCAGAACAAATCAGAAACCTGCTAATGAAGGAGATGAGCTTGCTAATTGCCCCAGTTGTACTCGGCTACATCTCCAGGTGTCTTCTGCAGCAAGAGGCACCTGTGATATCCAGATGCCACGCAAGAGAAACAGGCAGAAGGGCAGTTGGCAGAGAAGCCCACCAAACTTTCTCTGCTCAACATTCAAATGTTGCCAGGTAGGATATCCTGCAGCGAAAAGGAGCGGGGCATTTGGGGAGACAGTAGAGGGGTCCCAAAAGGTGTGCCTTGCAACACACCTGAAAAGGCAGAGGGTGTTGATTGCACAGTCACAGCAACCAATGTTATTTCTCTGTCCCCCCACCTCTGCCCTGATGTCTTTGCAAGGATCTTTCCCAGAAGGGAAGGTACAGACTGCAGTTATAGAGAAGTGGGACCCCTACCTCGTTTAAGAGAAAAAGTCAATCTAATTGAGGATGGTGGTAGGTTTTGGTGAAAGAGGGGTACTTAATGTTCAGAAAAACCAACAACTTTATCCCCAGGTCCTACAACATTCATTTATCTGGGTTGTATTTGTCCTGAGCATCTTCCTTACCTCCTTTGCAATCTCAACTTTAATTTCAACTCAGTGGGAGGCCTATTTGCTGGATTGACCAAAGAGCACCAGAGGGCAGGACAAGAAGCAATGGATGGGAACTAATTAAGGAGAGAAGCAACCTGGAATTCAGGAGAAACTTCTTGCCTTTAGAAATCGTGGGTGCTTCCATCATTGGAGGTTTTTTAAGAGGAGACTGGACAGTCACTTATCTGAAATAGTGAAAATTCTCCTGCTTGAGAAGGGGGCTGGACTAGAAGACCTCCAAGGTCCCTCCCAGCCCTCTCCTCTCCGGGCTATTGAAGTCCCCATCATTTTCTCACTAAGAAAGGCTTTGATCCACGTTGGCGCAGACATTAAAAGCCTAAAGGTGTATGGGTGGGGGGCGGGGGAGGGGAGGTGCCCCTGTCATGGCCAGTTCTGCCTTTGCTTGTTCCATTTGCCTTCCACGCAGATCCCAGTATGCCTTTCCACCAGGCCCCCGGTTGCAAATCGAAATTGTCAAGACGTATTCATCAGATTATGGGGAATGAAAGCACACACTAATATCCAGGCCGTGGCAAAGAGGATGTTTGCGATCCCAGCATTATTCCATGATTTATCTTCTATTATTAGGAAGGCAGCAGTGTTTATATTTTAATAGCACAGGGTGGGAGCCAACCAGAAGGTAGCTGGGACAAGCTGTGTGGTTTTTATCAAAGCGGGAAAGAGGAAGAGAAGTGAAAGCCACTAAAGCAGGACTTCTCAACCTCCCCCCCCAAAAAAAAACATTTAAGATGGGGGTACGTCCAACCTCCATCATCAGGCATCTCCAAACTTAGCAACTTTAAGACCTGTGACTATGGAGATTCTCAGTCATTCAGGTCATGGTTATCCTAAAGATGCTTTTTCGAGAGGCAACTGAACTTTCTGGTTTTTCTTTGAAGACGTTAAAACAGTGTTTCTCAAACTTGGCGACTTTAAGTCCTGTGGACTTCAACTCCTAGAATTCCCCAGCCAGCATAGCTGGCTGGGGGATTCTGGGAGTTGAAGTCCACAGGACTTAAAGTCGCCAAGTTTGAGAAACACTGCGTTAAAACCTCCTGTGGGCTTCAACTCCCAGAGTTCTCCAGCCAGCTGACTGGGGAAATCCTGGGAGTTGAAGTCCCCAAGTCTTAAAGTTGCTAAGTTTGGAGTTGCTCCCCTGCTCTTCAGCTACTCTGTCAAGGAAGACGTGTTGATGAGGAGAAGACATCCTGACTCTTGGTGGCATCAATGCCTCCATTTTTTGGAGTCCATTGTGCCGAAAATCATGGAAGGAAATGAATCTTGTTGGCTTGGAAGTGGGGAGGGTGTAGAAAACAGCTGGTGCAGTGCTTATGCTGTGAACACCAGTCCTCTTATTAGTCTTTATAGCTGCATTGGCCTCTCCTTCAGGTTTTGGCACCAATCATTTATCTCCTGCTTGTCCAACCACCCCATTCTAAATGTTTCTGAACAACCTTTATTATTGATGCACGCATTCTTACACATTCTCAAAGACAGTGTAACACAGAAACACTTTACTCATTTCTTGTTGGTTACCTTGAGGAAAAAGCCTTATAAGGAGATGGGGGTCTTACTTCTCCTTTTGTTACAGGTATGGACTACGTGCCATTAATGAACTTTAATTGAACCTTGTAGTTTTGGATTTTTGACATAGGGACATTTACGGGAACATGTTGTGGTTGAAGGCTGATGACATTCCCCTGTCCCTTTAAGCAAGCTTCTAACTGTCCCTTTTATGCCACGTCTTCATTCTTATATTTTAATCCATATTTTGCTCTACTTTAGGTGGGTTAAGATCTATTGTTCCAGTCAGGGATATGAACGGAACAAGAGTGGATTCAAACCAAACCAAACGAAACCAGAATCAAAAAATTGCAATTACGGAAAGAGCGAAGGGCACCGCTGCTATTCTGTGGCATACTACAATGCTGTTGTGCTTCCTTTGTGGTCCTTTCTGCACGCAGGCAGTGCAAATGCTTTGGACGGAGAAAGATAAATCAAGTCAACACTTGGCTGTGCTTGCAATGCAAATAACGAGTTTGCAATGTAAACACGTTGAAGCAAAGCGCTGTTATTTCTGCAAACGTTGCTAAAGCGGCCATTACTTTGGAGGTTTTAATGTGGCCTGAAGCTTCTTGATCGCTTGTCGGTTGGAATATGTTAAAAGAGAGCTCTGATGGGCTTGATCGTATCGTCCTACCCACCCCTTCTTTCTTTGCTAGAAGAGCTGGGTTTTAGCTGATTTCTCTACATCTACCCTACTGGGCTTGCATTTCTATTCCTTCGTGATTTTAAAAAGCCAACTTCTTTTTAGAAGGCAAAAGTTGGGGCTAGGGACAGAGGACACTAAATGCTTTTAATAAGCGGTTGCCAGCTTCTGTTGCCACATCAATAAATCACTCTTTTGTTCTTGCCTTCAAGGTGAGTTAAAGGAGAACAGTTTTATCGATCCCCCCCTTAACATTTCCAAAGCTTTTTCCTTTAAGGTTGTTCTGAACAATCCATCCTTCACTCCACATGCTTTAGTGCCGTGATGGTGAACCTATGGCACGCCTGCCACAGGTGACACGTAAGAGCCATATCTCCTGGCACACAAGCCATCAGCTCCGGTGCCCATGTGCAGGCCAGCCAGGTGAATTTTGGGCTTCCAGAGGGCCGGGGGAGGCCATTTTTGCCCTTCCCAGGTTCCAGAGGCTTTCCTGGATTGTACGCACTCACATTTTTGGCACCCAACAACAAAAAGGTCAGTCATCACTGCTTTAGTTAAACCACCTTATGACCCATCTGAAAAACGAAATGCACAGTATAGGTGGCACCTTGCTCAGTAGTAGTAACTGTGAAAGGGATCTTGGAGTCCTAGTGGACAACTATTTAAATATTAGCCAGCCATGTGCAGCAGCTGCCAAAAAAGCCAACACAGTCCTAGGCTACATAAACAGAGGGATAGAATCAAGATCACGTGAAGAGTTAATACCACTTTATAAGGCCTTGGTAAGGCCACACTTGGAATATTTGCATTCAGGTTTGGTCGCCACGATGTAAAAAAATATGTGGAAACTCTAGAAAGAGTGCAGAGAAGAGCAACAAAGAGGATTAGGGGACTGGAGACTAAAACATACGAAGAACCACTAACTAATGTGGAGCCATTTCTTCTTCTTCTTCTCCTCCTCCTCCTCCTCTCCTGGGTCCCCGACCCCGAGAGATGCTTTTAATGCTTTTCCTGGCATTTCAGAGTGTGAGAACGCGGCTTGGTTAATTGCAAAGTTTTGCTCTGCCAACCGTTTAGTTCCTATGGTTACAGGCTAAGAAGCCGTAAAAAAAACCCAACACCACCAGGTTCTTCAAACCAGTTGCACGCTGTAGAATTCATGAATGCTAATAACTCATTTACTTATAACACTAATCATTAATTGGGCTCCGATCAGCCCCTGCCAAGCCTTGCGAAGAACGAGGCCATGGCGAGGTCACTGCTGCATCTCACTCTCTGTTAACAGCCCTAATGGGGCGATGATACATCCCGGATATCAATTAGCACAGTCCCAATTACCCATTTAGTTATCCGCGCTTGTTGCTTGTCGTCTGCGCAGCGCAGCCAGCTTGCCTGCTGCTTCTTTGTGTTCCTCTTCCATTAAAACCGCAGGCCTCTAGCAGCCGAGCCATTTTGGGGTCCTGAGACTTCGCTGGGGAAGAACGGCATCGCGGCTTCGGCAATGTTCCTGGGGGAGCTTCTCTAAATTAGGAGAACAGTTGTTTTACAGCCGGCTGTTGTGTGCGGTTTAATAAGAAGGAATACAGTTGGTACTGACTTTTAATTCATCCCTTCTTCCAACAGAGAGAAGTTATCCGAAGGAAATTTCCTGCAGAGCTGGCAAAATGCTGCGTAGGTAGAGAAAATGTCCATCCAGCTCAGATGTCAAATGTCAAGACTCGGGAGCAGAGAATCCTAGGGATGGAAGGGACCACGGAGGTCTTCTAATCCAATTCCCTTGCCTGCTTACAAGGCAGGTGTCCTTGTACCATCCCAGATAAATGGCGTCCCTATCTTTTCTTGAAAACCTCCAACCACCGAGCACCCGCAACTTCAGGAGGCAAACCGTATCACTGATTAGCTTGTGGCCTGTTTCCAGCAACCAAGTCAGAGGAGGCGGTAGCAGCGTGGGAGGGTCAGCATCAAGACAACCTGAGAGCACTGAGGGGGAAGAGGGAATGGAGCTGGCAGAAAGGGAGAGACAGAGGCGGTGCCTGGGCCGTCCTTCAACCCTCAGATGGAGAGTCAACAGCCCCCAGGTCTGGAGGTGGCTGATGAGGAGGAGGAGGAGGAGGAGGAGGAGGAGGAAGAGCTGCATCCAGTGCCCGACGCATGGATGGGCAGAAGGCAGAGGAGAGGAGAGCAGTGGAAATCACTGGGCTGATCCTTGGGATGGAAGAGCCACCATCCCCTTTTAATCCCTCTGGGAATAAACGGCAGGGGGAGGAGATGGATAGATTTGGCAGACAACTATCCATCTCCCTGCTGGATGAACTTGTTAGCCTGCGGTGAGAGAGAAACTTTTTGCCAGAGCTGCTGGCGCTCCTAATAAAGGAATCATTGATTTAACTACTGTCGTGTTTGAGGAGCTGGGTCAGGACAGATGATTTGTTCTCATGGTCAGGAAATTCCTCCTTAGTTCCAAGTTGAATCTCTCTTTCATGAACTTCCACCTATTGCTTCTTGTCCTGCCCTCAGGTGCTACGGAGAATAAGTCAACCCCTCTTTTCTCTTGCAGCCCATCAAGTACTGGAAGACAGTTATCCCGTCTCGCCTAACCAGTGGTGGGTTGCTCTTACCGTCGCTACCGGTACGCTGCTCGTGCTCTGGTCGTGCATGTGCCCGATGTGCGCTTTGAACGTACCTGACATGCCCTGTGCACGCATGCATGCGCACTCCACCACCCTAGCTGCTCATTGGAGGTTGCGCAGGCACCGCCCGCTGTGTGCCCTTGTGCAATGGGCCCGGTTGCTTCAAAAACAGGTATGGAACGTGGGCGTAGGTGGGCCAAACCAGCCACTGTATCGATATGGCAGTGGTGGGTTGCAGGCGGTACACCCTGGTACGGGAGTACCGGAGCCTGCCCAGAGCACTGGGTACTGTTCCGGTACGGTGCTCTGGAGGGCCCACCCACCCACCCGTGCTCCTTACCTGTCTTTAAAGTCTTTGGCGCTTCCGCGCACATGCCCAGCGCATACAGCGCCTGCGCGACACTCCACTGAGCAGCTGGAGTGTCGCGGAGGCATTGCTGGATGGTATAACGCATGTGTGCACTGCCATACCAGTTGCAATGGGTTCCAGAACCCACCACTGCGATACGGTGACTGCTGCTCCTGACTACTACTGGTACGGCCGTACCGGTTGGAACCCACCACTGTCCCTAATCCTTCTGTTTGATAAGACTAGACCAGGGGTGTCCAAACTTGGGAACTTTAAGACTTGTGGACTTCAACTCCCAGAATTCCCCAGCCAGCCATGGGGAATTCTGGGAGTTGAAGTCCACAAGTCTTAAAGTTCCCAAGTTTGGACACCCCTGGACTAGACCTACCTAGTTCCCTTCACCATTCATCATACGGTTTAGCCCCCAGGCCCCTCACCACCTCGGTTGCTCTTCCCTGCGCTCTTTGACACATGTCAAAAAAAGGGAGCAAGGCTGCCACGATGGTGAAGTCTCAACCACACCTTGACTTTTGGGGTCCTCCCCCCTTCATTGGGCCTCTCCTGGGACTTGATCCTTGCTCCCTAATGGAGAAGCTTTGTAAATAAGGCTTCGTCCGTGCTCCCAGCGCAGCAGCCACTGTTCTCTGCCAGTAATTAAGAACGCTAATTCTCATGATGCTAATTTCTGTCAGATGCTTATGAAAAATGCATTTCCTTCTCCCCGGGAGTTGACTGCCAGCAGGAACTTATCTGGGTGACAAGGCATTCAAAGGAAGGAAAGCAAGGACTGGTTACCATGGTTTTGCCCCCGCAGTCTTAAGCCTGCGAGATGAAAATCAGGAAAGAGAAAAGCAAAGAATGGAAGAGAGCCCAACAACAACATGGCTGCCCTCGCGCCAGGGCGGCCCTCTTCCGCAAACGTCCTCCGTGGCCTCGCGTGGGCTCACAGGAAGGGTCGCCCCGCGACGCAACCCCTTAACTCTCCGCAGGGTGAGCAGGAGTGATCCACCCAGGTTGGGCCATTTTCCATCAAACCCCCCCTCCCCAAACAGCTTTAAAAAGGACAGGGGCCTATTTTGGGTCCATTGTAGAGACTCTATTGTCATGGCAACCTGACTCCTTCATCAAAATCTTCGACTTCGGATTCTGACGGGAGGCCAAAAGTGCAAAATGCGGAATGAAAGGAAGAGAAAGGAGGTGTTAGATACTTGCTCTAACTACAGTGGTTTCCACCAAGGTCCTCTCTTCCGGTGGGAAGAGAGGTTTAATCCTATTGGTCGAAGGGTCTGACAGCTCCCTATAAAAGGGCTGCTGTCAGACTCAACCTTCGCTGGATTGTCCTCACTTCTTGTACTTAATAAAGAGCTGTTGTTACCGTTAAGCCTGTGTGTGCCTATCCATTACTGCTGGGATTCTTTCATTAGGGTTTCTTAGCTTCCCTAAATGGCTGGAAAGGGAGAGGAACAGATGACATTGGCAAGAGAGGGACCTTAATGGCAAAACATCTGCATGTATGCAGGAAGACACAGTTGGGCTAGCACCATGTTCTGTTCTGTTCTATCCTGTCCTGTCCTGTCCCATTCCGTTCCACTTGACTTGACTCTACTCTACTCTACTCTACTCCACATTCTATTTTATTCTATTCTATTCTTCATTCCAATATCTATTCTATTCTATTCTTCATTCCAATATCTATTCTATTCTATTCTTCATTCCAATATCTATTCTATTCTATTCTTCATTCCAATATCTATTCTATTCTATTCTTCAGTCCAATATCTATTCTATTCTATTCTATTCTATTCTTCATTTCAATATCTATTCTATTCTATTCTATTCTTCATTTCAATATCTATTCTATTCTATTCTATTCTTCAGTCCAATATCTATTCTATTCTATTCTTCAGTCCAATATCTATTCTATTCTATTCTATTCTTCATTTCAATATCTATTCTATTCTATTCTATTCTATTCTTCATTTCAATATCTATTCTATTCTATTCTATTCTATTCTATTCTATTCTATTCTATTCTATTCTATGATCTCCTTCTCACAGGGACCAGAGCAAGGAGCTTCTCCAACCTTAAAACCATTGGTGGACTTGTTCCAGTTTATGCATTGCTCAGTAGCTCCTAGCAATTCGACATCCAGCGTGCCTATTTTGGAAAGCAAGGCGTGTTTGCTTCACCAGGCAACGTTTTGTGAGGATGGAACAACTTGGAACCAGAGAGCTTATTTAGAAGTTCTTGCGCTTTGTTGCTGGTTCTTTTTTGACCAGAAAGTACATCAAGGACTCTGCTCTTAGACCACTCAAAGCTCCATCTATTCATCTAAGGCTTTCATAAGCGACCTTGCCAGTCATGTTTGGAAGACAATGAAAAGAGATGAAAACACAACAAGTACGGTATCTGCATGAAGAGAACAGCAGGAGTTTTTTCAGATTGCATTGTGAAGGTTTTATCCCAGGCGTATTTTTCTGAGAAGAACCAAGAATACAAAGAATCCATGGCCCCGTTTGCACAGAGAGGATTGAACTGTGAAAGCTGCTTGCTCACAATGGCTCTGCTAACAATCCTGTTTCTCTTTCATTTTTTTTGGAAGTGTTTTGTTCCTGGAAATACTTTGAATATATGCCAGTGTAAAAAAAAACACCTTGTATACAAATGTGAGTTCTGAAAGAGAGGAAGGGCATGAATCAAAAGAAGAACAGAAGGAAAGGGGGGAGGGGAGGAAAAAGGGGAAGAGAAGAAAAGGGGAAGGGGGAAGATGCTCAGACACACATATATATCCACACAAAGATGGAGGATGCATAAATACCCCATGCTTTTTATGCAAATGAAAGAAGCTGGATTACCATTCTAGACAACAGAACCAAGCATTCTTGGTGGTATCTCTCTGGTAGGGCATCCATGGGCACCTTCAAAAGGCAACCTGGGCCATTAACATGGAGGCATCTGGATATGCAATATTGCTTTGAATTCCTCCTCCTCCTCCTCCTTTTCATTCCAAGGAGTCTTGCCTGAGGAAAAGTCAGATGCCGGAGTGAGGAAGTATTTAAGGGTGGCACAGGCTGCTAATTGAAACGATCACAGGGCTGTTAAAATAATCAAGCTGAAGTTTTAATGCAAGCTAATCCCCTCTGCCAGGAGCACCATTTGCATGGAGGAACCCCATTAAATTTTTAGAGGGCACTTCAGGTGTAATGATTAATTGGGAAAGAGGTGGGGAGATCTCCTCTCTTCAACTTTTTCTGCTCATCTTCTGGTCCAGTTTGGTCTGCATTTTCTCACCTGACCCCTGCTATCTTCAGCTGCCATTGAGACCACAACTCCCAGAATCCCAGGCAAGCTGGTTGCAAATTCTGGGAGTTGACGTCCACTCATCTTAAGGTGAGTGAGATTGAGAAATATTACTCTGGGACAGGAGTATCCAACCTTGGCTACTTTAAGACCTGTAGAACTTCAACTCCCAGAATTGTCCAGCTCTGACTTTCTCCATCTCAAGAACGTCCCACAATGAGCTTTTGAGATACTTTGCTTTTAACTGGATGGGTGGGTGGGTGGACCGTTGGCTGTTGGCCAGGTCCGCAATGCCATCTAACAGAACATAACAGAGTTGAAAGGAGGTCTTCTAGTCCAACCACCTGCCCATGGCAGGAGATCCTATATCATTTCAGTCCAACCTCTTCTTAAAAGCCTCCATTGATGGAGCACCCACAACTTCTGGAGGGCAAGTGATTCCACTGTTTAATTGTTCTCACTGTCAGGAAATTTCTCCTTAGTTCCAGGTTGCTTCTCTCCTTCTTTCCATAACTGTTACTTCTTGTTCTGCCTTCAAGTGCTTTGGAGAACAGGTTGACCACCCCTCTCCTTCTTCCTTTTATTAGCCCATGATGTGCACTTTTTAATTCTTTCAAGGGGGCAGAGATATTCAAGCTAGAGATGGCTACTTAAAGCCAATTTCCCCTCCTCTTCCTCCTCCTCTGCAATCCTCTTTTCCTCCATCTTCATTTCTTAACAGCTACTTCTTGATGCTCATCTTGTGACTCTGCAGTTCGCTGTTTCCCATTACAGTTTTTTCCTCGTTCTGAAAAGCAGCCGTTTCTCCTAAACCCGGGAGGGTGGTGGTGGTTCTCAGAGGCCCCTTTAAAGCAGCTCATCTGCAACCGGAGTGTTGAAATTGGTGGCACCACTTCCTGCCCACGTTTGGAGCAAGATGCTGCAGCTGGACCGCTGAAGCTTGGGTTGGGTGGGAGGGATTTGCAGGGGCTTCTTCAGCTAAATCAGATCTGCAAAGGCAATGGCGGCCTTCCTTCTTAAGCAGTGGGTTTCTGCAAAGCCTCCCTTGTTCCCTGGGCCTCCTCTAATGTAGTGGCAGTACCTGGAGACAGTAGAAGGCAAGAGGAAAGAACTGGAGAAGATCACAACATACAAAGTCCTACAAACAGAAATGGAACGACTGTGGCAAAAGAAAGCAAAGATGGCAGCAACAGTTAACCAAGGAGAGAAGCAACTTAGAACTTAGGAGAAAATCCTTGACAGTGAGAACAATTCATCACTGGAACACGTTTGCCTCCAGAACTTGTGAATGATCCAACACTGGAAGTTTTTAAGAAGATGTTGGATAACCATTTGTCTGAAGTGGTGTAGGGTTTCCTGGTTTGGTCTTTGAGGTGGGACTAGAAGACCTCCAAGGTCCCTTCCAACTCTGTTATTCTATTCTTGTTTATCCTTGTAATAGGCACCAAGTAATAGGGTGCAATCCCAAAACATTCTGGAGTATCCCTTGAATATCCTCGGCCTTGACAAAATCACCACCAGTCAATTGCAAAAGGCAGCTTCACTTGGAACAGCTGATATCCTGTGACGGCATCTGTAACACCATCAGACAAAGGTATCTTCCTGTCTCAGGTCCTTGGGGAGAAATCTATTGGTAGACAAAATTGTCTATAGGGATTTTCAGTCATCCAGGACATCTTGTTGTTGTTGTTGTTGTGCCATATCTGTCATTGGACATTGGTGATCATGTTGGCGATCCTGTTTTATCAACAGCCGCATGAAAAAATGCTGCTGAGTTTTGACCAAATCAGTCCCTTAGATTTTGAAGCCACGATGTTCTTCTTCTGCCTGGACCTCTTTTGCTTTCAATTTTATCCTGGAGGATTGAATGAAGGATGCCGTATTTTTCTTGGTGTCGCATCACATGTCCAAAATATTCTAAGTTTTGCTTTTTAACGATTTTGATGATTTCCCTTGGCCTTCCCAGGTGACATGGTTGGCCCAAAGATGCTTTTTCAAATGGCAACTGGACTTTCTTGGGTTTTGTTTTCCTTGAAGATGTTTTGCTTCTCATTTGGACAAAAATGGCAAATCCGGTGTGAATATCTGACTATGTGATGAACAAATTGTATATTGCTGGTTTGCGAGGTGAAAAACACACCAAAAAGAGAGGAATAAAACCATATAAGAATAAAGACAAAGGAGCAAACTTTGCACAGTTAATCTTTGTGCTGGTGATCCATGCGCAAGTAGACCCCCACCCCAGTTTAATTGGTGGGGGGGTGTTGTTCTCTCTGCTTCTTGTTTGAGATCAGCAACGATAGCAAAAGAGATTCTGTACATTTTAAAAATCTTTACCAGTTGTGAACTGTTATTTATTTGTTTTCCATTGAACAAGCTTTGAACGACAGCTGCAATTTTGGCTCTCACTTAATGTCATCACAACATCATTATGTTGTTGCTAGGAATTCTGTGTGCCTGAAAGCCAGGGAGTCTGTGTGTTTAATTTCCCTCCCACCAAAACATGCATGCAAATAAACACCAATTCATTTCTAGAGCAACATTAAATTAAACAGCCTGGCTAATGACTGAACACCGGTTATCTGCCCCCTGCATGCTATTCACTTAGACACACGGAAAAACCAAATGTCACACCCACTTTATTCCCGTCATAACCTCATTGTCTTTCCCCACTGCTTGGCCTCAGTTGCGGAAGCCAGGGTCAAGCTCCCTCAATACTGGCTTGGCAACATCCTGTGCTTTCACACATACGCACCTCTTTGTAAAGGTGTCTCTCTGACAAGTGGCACCTGGTGGTAAAAACATGTGGTGGTGCCTTCTTATCTCCTACACACCTACGGTGTCTTCTCGGCTGTGAAAAGGTCCTCCTGTTGGAGACTTGAGCCTCATCTTCTCCAGATTAAATTTTTTCCCCTTCTTTAATGATCCTCAACGTCCTTTTAGATATTGTCCCACCAGCCTGAGTCCTCCTCCTGTTTCCCAGAGCAGCTTTTGGGGTGCTCCAGTCCCCAGGCACGATGCTTAGGATCAGAAGGAGCCAAAGCTTCTTTGACCTACTCCACTGAGCTGCTGCGGAGAAGATGCTGGACTCAATGGTCCAGAGAAAGCAACCACTCTACTCCTCTCCTGTTAGGAGTTTCAGGGTATTGGCCACCCCACCCCACCCCCAAGTAAAAGTATGTTCGAAGCCACCCAGAGTATTGGACACAAGATGGGGGGCAAATAAATTTCACAGTGAATAAAATAAAAGCGAGTAAAATCTTGGAGCAGGGGACACAACTGTACTCACTGCTCCAAAGTTCTGGAGGTGCTGCTTCTTCATTACAGAAGTTCTCTTCTAATTTCCCATCATCTTATATTAAAACTATGCAGGGGAGGGAAAGATAAAGCATTCAGATTTGCAATCTAAACCCAAGAGATCTTCTTTTTGAGGACTCTCTTGGAATTGGAGCGTTTCCACCGAGACAAGGGGCTCCGAAGCATTGGGTTTCAAGGCTACAATTGGTTCTCCACCACCTTATAAGCTGCTAGATTTCAAGCGTCTGTCTGTCCCACCTTTGGAAGCTCTTTTGAGGAGATGGCCCCTATCTTCTTTGGAAGAAAATATGGGGAGGGGGGGCGCATCTCAGCCAAGGGACCTGAAGGCCCTCTACTCAAGAGGTGGATAGCTGGGCCAACTGCAACTCTGGCTCTGCTACTCGGTTAGGATGGGATTTTTGGATTCCTGCATCAAACGAGCTATTTATTCCCTAAGATGTCAGGAGCTTTACTTTGAGATCAATAAGGAAATAAACACACGAATCAAAAGCTGCTGGGTGGGTTGTATCTTAGAGCTTCTGGGCAAATAGGCCCACTGTGGGCTTCTTCTAGGAGACCCTTCCTCTAAATGGGACCCTGCTGTTTACAAAAGTCTTTGTCTAATTTCCCATCATCTCTTATTAAAACAATGCTGGGGAGGGAAAAATAAAAAAAGAAAGCATTCTGAGTTGCAATTGGCCCCCCTGGAGAGCTTCCTCTGAGAAATCTCTTGCAGTGGGTGTTAAGGAAACAGTATTTGGAAATCTTTGTTTTCGTTGAAGTTATTTTTCAAGCAGACATCAGAAAAACGTAGCTCAGAGCAAATATTTTAGCGTTTCACAATCGCTTCTATGTTTAACTACAAATATTTAATCAGCCTGGAAAGCTGCAAAGAGAATTCCAAGAGGTGCAAAGTAATGCATTAACAAGTCACACAAGTCTCCTCATTCGACACCCGAGGGAATCCTGCCCCACAGAGAAGGAGTAAGTCTTGGAGAGCCCCAGAATCAGAATCCAGCCAGGAAGGAGCGCTGGAAAAGAACTGGGAAGATTCTCCTTTCCCCCACCTCCAAATTCTGTAGGTATTATCACCAGTCTGACTGCATGGAGTCCTTGAGGGTAAGGACCCATACTTGAAAACAATGGCTGCAAACTGCAAATTGGGCAGTAGACAGTGGTCGTCTTCTGGGTGTGGAGGAAACGCCCCAAGAGACCACCTTCTTTGAAGGATCGAAGGAGTTGGCATGAGGAAGGCCAAAGTGGCAATAACTGGAGGAGTTCGGGACAATCCTTGGGATTCTCTGCCCCAAAGGTGCTTTTTTCAGGAGGCAACTGGATTTTCTCGTTTTTTTTTTCTTTTGAAGACGTTTCGCTTCTCATCCAAGAAGCTTCTTCAACTCTTAACAGGACAGCGGGGAATGGAAGGAATCCTGTCAGAGCTGAAGAAGCTTCTTGGGTGAGAATCGAAATGTCTTCAAAAGAAAAGATAACAAGAAAGTCCAGTTGCCTCCTGAAAAATGCACCTTGGAGACAAACCATGATTGGGAGGACGGAGAATCTCTACAGACTTTGAGCTATGCAATTTGGGATGAAGGGCCTTGGAATAGCGTGGGAGTAGGAATGGATTTCTAGAGAAAAATTGTAGTCCTCACCTTATGTCTATTCAGTTAATAACTATTTAAAGTGCTGAAAAGGGGGACGTATGAGTGGTCCTTGCTCTTATGACCGGCACAGCATCCTAAGAGTTTACGTGAACAAATTTCAGGCATTTGGATATTAGCATGTGTATATATGCCCCCCTCCCCCAAATCTGAATTTTTAGGAACTTATTCTCATTTTTAGAAGCATCTGAGGATGCATGCCTGGTAAACTTTACACATTTCCTAATTCTGCACGGCAGTTCAAAAAAAATTATGTAAAAATCCCCAACTATCTGGGGAAATCATGCAGAAAACCTTAATAAGGTTTATAACATGAGAGGAACTTTTAGTTACAAGACAGGCGTACAAAACTCCACACATTCGGAAGGGCGCACGTTTTTCGGTGAGTTTTATTTATTTTAATTTTTTTTCACCCATGGCTCCAAAAGGGAGCCTGATGAGATCCCCCCTCCCCCGCTTTTATTTTTTGCAAAGGTGATCTATAAAAGATTAGTTGCGTTCTCCCTATGCCCACAAGTAGGTTAAGTCTTAAGAAATGAGTTCATAAAATTCATTTGCCGCTTTTAATGGGTAGAAATTGATATAATCTTTCACAATCCTTTAATTGGTCCAGAGGGACTTCTAGCTAAGCACCCCACAAAGAACTGAGAACAGCCTGGCTCAACAAAGGAGCTACTCCATCCCCCCACCCCCCACCCCCACCCGCCAACGCCTGCCCTCTTTGCAAGAGGCTAATAATAATTGTCTTGGCTTTCTAGCTTAACGAAATTCTGTTCCTAATTAATGCAAACTGCTTGCTAGTTTGGAATCAAACTAATTCAACGCTTGGAAGGGGAAGGTTAGCTTTGCAGACACCTGCATTTTGATCCGACTTCACGCAGGCTTGACTCAAAAGGCTTGGGGTATCTGGCATCCGGTCAGCTCTGCTCCGTATCTCAAATTCTCCCCACGGGGATGCAAAACTCCCAAGAAATCCTTCGGGTGAGCTACAATTGCCCCCAAGTGCTCATTTCACAAGATCACCTTCAACCTCGGGAGAGTCCACAGATCTTTGAAATGTTTGGAAGTATCTTGAGATAAGAAGCCAAATGGGTAAGAAGGGACACATCAGCAGAGACAATTGTGAGGCTGTTGTGTGTCTAAAACTCCCTTAAGAAGGTGGTATCAAATGCTGTGTGCTGTAGGAAGGCAACAGAGGGACAGGAAGAGAAGGAAATCAGAGGCAGAAGGCACCTTTGGAGGTTCAGGAAGAAACCCTGGTGGATTTGGGGGATGGCTCCACTCCCAAGAACCAGCCAACAGAGGGCAGCATCCCCCTAGCTTTTGACTTGGAGAAGATGTCCCTGTGGCTTCTGGAGGCCAGAAATGGCCCTTCTGTGGGTCCCAGGTTCTCTGGTTTTATTTTGTCCCCTGAAGGACACAGCATGATAGGTTCGGCCTCTAGGGTGAGTGGATGAGGACTTTCTAACCATACTAGGGGAGACACGATAGCAGTCTTCCAATATCTCAGGGGTTTCCCCAAAGAAGAGGGACCAAAGCTATTCTCCAAGGCACCTGAGGGCAGGACAAGAAGCAATGGGTGGAAACTAATCAAGGAGAGAAGCAACTTAGAACTGAGGAGAAATTTCCTGACAGTGAAAACAATTAACAGTGGAACAACTTGCCTCCAGAAGTTGTGAATGCCCCAACACTGGAAGTCTTTAAGAAGATGTTGGATAGCCATTTGTGGTGTAGGGTTTCATGCCTAGGCAGGGGGTTGGACTAGAATACATCCAAGGTCCCTTCCAACTGTGTTATTCTATTCTCTACAAGGTCTTGATTTCCATTCGTGATGTCTTGGGTCGTTTCTGTTGCTCACAAAGGCCATTTCTCCCTTAGTAGTGACAAACACAGCTGAGAAGCCTTTGAGGGGGGTGTCTTCCTCAGGTGGTGATGGGTGTGTGTGTGTGAGAAGGCTGCAGACCCTGCTGGAACATGGCCTTGGCAGGAATAACCCACTTTGTACCCACTCTAGACTCAGAAAGTGCAGAGATGCTGCATTCCTTCCATGCAGGCGTATCTCTTCTCCTTCGAGCCTCTAAACCCAAGGATGCTCCGTCCAACTGAATGCAAACTGCTTCGGGGCGGGGGGGGGGGGGGGTTGGATACAGAAAGTTTCTCTCACCTGGCATAGCCTCAAAAGAAGCTCAGAGGATGCTACAGGTTGAGGCTGCCCTCTAGGGACCAAAAGAGCTCCCTAGCCAGTCCCTCTCTGTCCCAGCCTCTCCCTGTCCTGGAATTCCTGCCTGTTCTTCTCAGCCCCTCAAGCGGTCTCAGCCAAACCTTGAGCCTTGAACCTGTTGGGTGAGGTCAAGAGCTTGGCTGCAGATGCTTAAGGGGTGGAATGGCAGCGAGGCAGGAGGAATCCACGCTGGGCTTTCCCTGAGCTAAATGCTTCCTGAAACCCGTGCCATTATTCCAAGGGAGGAGACCAAAACATACGAAGAACGGTTGCAGGAACTGGGTACGTCTAGTTGAATGAAAAGAAGGACTAGGGGAGACATGATAGCAGTCTTCCAGTATCTCAGGGGCTGCCACAAAGAAGAAGGAGCCAAGCTATTCTCTCACCTGAGGGGAGGAGAAAAAGCAATGGGTGGAAACTAATCAAGGAGAGAAGCAACTGAGGAGAAATTTCCTGACAGTTAGAACAATTAATCAGTGAAACAGCTTGCCTCCAGAAGTTGTGAATGCCCCAACACTGGAAGTCTTTAAGAAGATGTTTGTCTGAAGTGGTGTAGTTTCCTGCCTAGGCAGGAGGTTGGACTAGAAGACCTCCAAGGTCCCTTCCAACTCTGCTATTGTATTATGGTATTGAATATTAGTGAAATGGCATATATGGAAGAGGCTGGGGCTGCAGACCCCGGGCGGTGCAAGGGGCTGCCTAGCTTTCACTGAAATACCCACCGCCTCCCGGCGTTAAGTGCGAACATTAGTATTTTCATCACCACCTTCAGAATCGAAAGCAGATGTGCCCACGTTTGCGGAGTGCTTCCCTCTGAAGGCATTTGCTCTACCTCCCTGGTGGGGTTTAGCCACAACTCTGGAATCCAGGGGCTGAGGCTGCCCCCTTCCCCCATGAAAGAAATTCCACCTTGCAAGAGGGAAAAGGACCCCATGAAAGAGGCTTAGATGAATAAATACAAACTCGCGTTTTATTGATTTCAGGCAGCAATGCGTCCATGTCAACAAACAAGAAAACAACTTGCAGTATAAAAATCCCCCCCTTCCTATACCCCTGGGACAAAAAGTACCCCCATGGCCACAGGGGTGGGGGGGCACCAGGGCAGAGGCCTCCTCTCCTGGGCCTTTAGTCAATCTCCCTGCCTTCCATCCCAACTTTGGGACCTGCTGGAGAAATCTAGGAATCCCCAGCTGATCCGAGATAGGAGGGATCAGAGGTCTCCCAGGATCTGCTTGGAGAAGGCTGAGGGGGTTGCCTCTCAGGGGTCTCTGAGGAGTCTTTCTAGACCCAGCTTTGTGCACAATCGGAGAATGGGCTCGTTGTGAAGGACCTGAAAAGACCCTTTCCCCAGTGTGGATTGTGCAAGAGGAAAAGGACGGCCCCTCCCTCTGAATTAATGAGAAAGAATTGGGGTGCTCCCACCAGCCTCCCCCTCCCCACTGCAGCTCCTTTTGCTCCTCACTAACTGGCCCAGCAGACCACTCCCAACTCAGCGCCTGAGTGGAGGGGGGGAGGTTTGGGCTGCCACCTGGAATGTTAAAACAGACCAAATCTTTAAGACCGGCGGCTCTCGGGAAGAAGTACGGAGCAGATTCAGCTTTTTGGCTCATTCTCATGAAAAAGAGGAACTCCCTTGGCCCCGGGGGTGGGGGGTGGGGGCTGCATTAGGCTTTCTGGGAGAGGGAATGATGGGGAAAGAAAGAAGAGATTCCCGCTTGAGAAGGGAAAAAACAGCTGAAATGGACAATGAAAAGGTCCTTTGGAAACCAAAATCTGAACAGATTTATTTTTATTAGCTGGCCAGCCAGCTCTGTGCACCGAGAATAAGCAGTTCCACTTCTAATTCTCTCTCTCTCTCCTTTATTTTAAAGCCAAGTTTCTAGTCCTTATGGCTATGGAGATACAACTTGAAGACGAACGAGAAAGGTCTACCCCAAATCCGGATGGCTCATTAGGATGGCCAGTTCTTTGGGATGGAGAGAGATTTTTTTCCAGAAACTTCCCTCCAAGGTAGCAAAATAATAATAATAATAATAAATTACCTCCCAAATTAAATGCCAGGAATAAATTACGCAAATAAAATGCCAGGTGCAGCATCTCTCTCTCTCACACACACACATACACAGATATGTGTAGTTGCACATCCGGAGTGTTGTGCGATAGTCCTCGTCCCATTGACACACACAAGTAAGTCTCCCTGAATTATGACAGGTGTCCCACATCCAACGAAGTGCGCAAAGGATC
>NC_138562.1:18822850-18835350 GCF_964273705.1 Natrix helvetica | reverse complement strand
TGCTATCATGTCACCCCCTGGTCCTTCTTTTCTCTAGATTAGCCAAACCCAGTTCCTGCAACCGTTCTTCAGATGTTTTAGTCTCCAGGCCTTGAATCATCTTAGTTCAGGGGTGTCCAAACTTGAGAACTTTAAGACTTGTGGACTTCAACTCCCAGAATTCCCCAGCCAGCTATGCTATGCCTCCAAACGCAGGGCTTCCTTCTATTCGCGAAAATGCGTCAATGCGATGGCTCAACCTATTAAGTATTGGAAGAGCGACTGAAGCAGGCTGGCGGGAGATGGGATGCCCCGTCAGCAGGGCATACAATCCTTTTGAACAAGGCAAAGCATGATCGCATCGCAAAGGATGTCTTAACTGATACTCACCTATGGTGGCAAACTGGGAATCGAGACCCAGCAGGAGAAGCATAAAGAAGAACAGGAAGGACCAGAGAGGAGCCACCGGGAGCTGGGACAGGGCTTCGGGATAAGCCACAAAGGCCAGGTCAAATCCTGCCAGGGAGCAAAATCAAAGAGACCATCAGGAAACGTTCTCTCTCAAAGAAATAGAGAACTGGTGCGAAGAGCCTACAGCCAACCGAGCCCAATTACAGCCGCTTTCTGTGACGGTGGAGGTGTTTCATCAGGTGTGTCATCAGTAGTTCTCACCCGCCAGCCAGTTCGGCAGAAATGGGAGGTGAACTTAGGAGAGCCCAACCGAGACAGGAGAAAGATGGGTGGAGAAGATCGCATTGAGTGAAATGATCTGTTACATCAAACTTGAAGGGTAAAAGAGTCATCCTAGACCTGGGATGGCGAACCTACGGCAGGCGTGGCACAGGTTGGCACGCAGAGCCATTTCTGAGGGCACGCGAAGTCTTGCCCTGTCAGCTCCAGCGTGCATTCCTTGAAGGTTGAAAAACAGCCCAATGTGCAAACCGGAAGTCTGTTCCTGAACTTCCGGTTTGCACGTTGGGCTGTTTTTCGCCCTCCGGAGGCTTCAGGGAAGCCTCCTGAAGCCTCTCGAGGGATAAAAACGGTCCAACGGGCAACCCAGAATTCCGTTCCTGAACTTCCGGTGTGCATGTTGGACTGTTTTTGCCCTCCTCAGGCTCCAAGAAAGCCGGGCACGCATGTGCAGGGCAGCGGGAGGGGGGCATTAAATTATGAGGGTGGGCACGTGAGCGAGTGCAATAGCGTGCTTTTGGCACCCACTGTCCTAAACCAAATCTGAATCCAGCTCTGGTTTCCCACTGTGACCAGAAAGAATCCAGAGTCTGATAGCAAACTCCATGGTGGCTATTGAGCCCAGTGCAAATATTCCATCTGATTGATTGGACAAATTCATTCGGGATTTCTGAATACAATTTCAGCTGCAGCCGGAAGGATCAAAACTAATCAGAAGCTTCCAGATTTTCAACGTCAAATAAAGTCCAGAATTTCTTTGGAAAAGTGTGGACTCCAATTGGAGATTTTGAAATTGTCTTCTCTCTATTGTTTGCGCACAGAATCCAAAACAAAACACCTTTAACAAAATCCATCTGAAAATCCGAATGAGGCCAGAAGCTCGCCACAGACCCAGTGGCCTAACAGGTCAACCTCACCTGATTTGACAACATCAGAGACCTTCTTTTTCGAAATGTGGGCCATGTGGCCCAAGATGGAGAAGATGGCGAACCCGGCAAAGACGCTGGTGAGGCAGTTGGTCAGGCAGACGAAAATGGCGTCTGCGTAGCAATTGTTATGGAACTTGTTGTAGGAGGAGAGGGCAACCAGCCCACCCCAGGCGACAGAGAGGGAGAAGAAAATCTGCGTGGCTGCGTCTTTCCACACCTTGAAGAAAGAAGAGGAAGAATCATAGCAAGCCCCTCTTGCAATCCCACCTGCTTAACCATGGATGTGAATGCTACGTAAGCCCTTATAAAGATTGCAATTATCATTAGCCTTGGTGGCGCATTGGTCAGAATGGAGAATTGCAGGCTAACTCTGCCCACTGCCAGGAGTTTGATTGGGTGGGTGGGTGGGTGGGTGGGTGGGTGGATGGATGGATGGATGGATGGACCAGACTGACGGACAGATGGATAGAAAAATAGATAGGTAGGTAGGAAGATAGGTAGGTAGATGGATGGATGGATGGATGGATGGATGGATAGATAGATAGATAGATAGATAGATAGATAGATAGATAGATAGATAGATAGATAGATAGATAGATAAAATTCTTTATTGGCCAAGTGTGATTGGACACACAATGAATTTGTCTTTGGTGCATAGGCTCTCAGTGTACATAAAAGACAAAATATTAGTTTATTCTGATGTAGCTCTTTTCCTATTTGGTCATAACACTTAACCTACACCATAAAGGTGTCAGCTGGTAGATTATTGGTGACGGCAGGCAGATATCTATAAGGGTTTCTTGGCCAAAGCCTGAAAGTTGTTTTCCATTCTTTTCTTTTCTTTTCCAATTTCCCAACCTAGCTTTCCTTTTGTCTCCCGTCTAACTATTACCCCAGCCCAAACCTGCTTAGCTTGTCTGAGATTAACTAAAGTGTTGCCTCTTGGCAAGCCAAGCTCTGTTTTTGTGAAATTAGAACCAAGGATGAAGGTTGAAGAATTGTGTTTGCCTGGACTAACACACACACACACACACACACACAAGTTCCAGTCCAGCTGCCCTCCATGGGCTGTGGGGGGGGGGGGTACCAACCTCTGCTTTGAGAAGTTTCTTGAAATCAGACTGGGCGCCAATGTAGAACTCAATCCCCTCTCGGGCACCTTCCAAGGTGACCCCTCGCACCAGCAGTATAATCAGGACAACGTAAGGAAAGATGGCTGTAAAATAGACAACCTGCAAGGAGAAACGACGCTGATTCAGAAAGAGGCCAGACCGAAGCCAATAGAATACTTTTTAAATTTTGGGGTTGTTTTGTTTTTTAAGCAGAAACAAATGAGTTCTCCGATTCAGATACAGATAAATGGTGGGGAATCTGATCTTGGTCTTCCCAGCCACGCCCTCCTGATGTGCTCTCTGCAGAGCGTGGGGGTGGGGCTGAGGGGTGTCGAAACCTGCAAGACGCTGAGTGGGGCTTTGATTGCAATGAAGGTCTTGCCGTCTTGCAAATTGAAGCTTCCTCTCGGGAGGCCTCCTGCCTGCTGTTTGATCCTTTCTGACGAAGGCTTCACGGGATGCAACCTGAGATATCCCCAAGGAAGACAGAGGACCTGCCTCTAAGCATGGAATCTCCTCCAGGAAAAGCCCTTAGATCAGGTGACCATCAAATTGTCCGCATGCACCCACAGAATTACTTCCCAAATTCTTTGCAGGGAGGACCTGAAAGTCACATCAAATTGCCCTAGACTTGACTACTTCCAGGCTCTTTCCTTAGTGGGCCCACCCAACAGTGCTTCCAAGGTGACCAGGACAGGAAGCGAGTTTGGTAAATCCTTCATGCCCTTGGAATGCCATGGAACCAGTTCTTTCCGCTGAAACCAGAGCCTCGCTCACCCTACCGCAGCCATGTGCCAAGCGCCCCTGCCTCCAGCTGCCCTCACTTTAGCTCGTGGGTGCTCTCAGCTGTTTTGGCACATGCTCTCCAAGGATCCTCTTCACCCCAAGGTCGAGGTTGAGCCTTAAATACTCCCCATATTCCAAGGCTGCTGGTGACGAAATGAGAGTCCTGCAGCCCAGCCAGTAGCCGGCCTTCCGAGGGCCAGGAGGCTCCCCTGCAATTACCTTCCCAGAAGACTTGATCCCTTTGAACAAGCTAACTGCCACGATGATCCAGGAAAGGAGAAGGCAAAGCGCCAGATACCACACGATCACTCCGGTCTCACTTATGTTCTTCGAGCGCTGGAGGACTTGGTTGCTGCCGGAGGAAAAGGAGAGAAGGATGAACAAGGGGAAGCAGCCTCAACCAGGTTGGGTGAAACTCGGCTTGCTCTGTGGTTGAACCAGAATAGGCTTGGGGTGTGGTTTGAGTTGGGGAGAAATGCTGGAGGAGGGGGTGGCATTCCAGATACTGCCCAACCACAATCGCCAGCATTCCTCAGCTCTGGCCATGTTGGTTGGCATTCCTGGGAGCTGTAGTTTCCCACGCTGGCCTAAGACACTTACTCTTAACCCAAGTCCTAGTTTCACTCTGGGTTGCAATCCTGCTCGGCTTGTCTCAGTCTCCCCCACGTAGCCTGCTGGGCTTTGTAGGATTAATTGCAGGCTCCCTCGTCCTGCTTTGAGGTGGCTGTGTCTTTCTGGAGGCCGGGAAGCCTCTCTCCAAGCTGCACATCTACCCCACACAGCTTTGCAATAATGCCTCATGCTGCCTCTCTGCCTTTATGGCTCTGTATCATTCAGTCATCATCAGAAAAAAACTATATGACGATCCACACCAGTCAAGGTGCAACTAACACCTCTGCAAATAGTAGAGTTGTGTTTCCTTTGTTCACGCATGAAGACTCGCTCCAGGGAAGGTGAGGTAGATGCAGAACCTGAGGTTAGGATGCCTCCAGAGAAGGCAAAATACACCCTGAGCTGAAATCAATGGTACTCACCCACTCACTCCGAAAAGGCTCTCCCTCCAACCTCCCAATTATTGGGGGCAGATAATTAATGATGGGCCTCTTCCCCTCCAGCTCCTATTTGAATCCTACTGCAACCACCATGTTCTCATGAAGGACCTAGCCTGCCTGAGGACTCCGTTCCATCCACTGCAGAAGGTCCAAAACTGGACAACTTCGAGACAGGTTGATTAAATTCCCAGCATTCTCCTACTTACCTGGACGTCCAGACATCTGGACATTGCCATGGTTGGAAAAGACTACTGTGGAGCAGGGATCTCCAAACTTGGCAACTTGGACCATGGCTGGCTGGGAGGTTCTGGGAGTTGAAGTCCACAAGTCTTGCCAAGTTTGAAGAGCCTTCCTCTAGACCAGGGGTTTCCAACCTTGGCAACCTTAAGGCTAGAGGACTTCAACTGGGAGTTGATGTCCTTCAGGCTTAAAGTTGCCAAGGTTGGAGAGTCTTGCTCTAGACCCGGGGTGTCCAAACTTGGCAACTTTAAGACTGGTGGACTTTGACTCCCAGAATTCCCCAGCCAGCAGAACTTACTCTCTTGTAATCCCTTCCTCTGCAATCTCTCCACTTAGATCAGAGGTCTTCAAACTTGGGAACTTTAAGACTGGTGGACTTCAACTCCCAGAATTCCCCAGCCAGCTTGGCTGGGGAATTCTGGGAGTTGAAGTCCAGCAGTCTTAAAGTTCCCAAGTTTGGACACCCCTGAGACCAAAAGCTAGAGAGGCTCCCAAGGTTTGGTTGCGTAAGTATCCCATTGAAACGACTACCCAATGTACCCAAGGCAAAGGCGACTCTTGGTGCCCCACACCAGTCTGAAAGAGGTGGGTATCTTTCACAGCCTCCCCTGGAGATGCAGGGATTTCCAGCAAGCAAAGTTGGGCAGGCAAAGCCAATGTAACTTACGTGGCCGGTTGTTGGCAAAAGGCGCCCCAGCTCAGCCGATTCACACTTACTTCCAATACTGTTCGCTGGGAAGCTGCAAATCTGCAAACACTTCGGATTTAGGGATGCAGGTGAGGTTCATGCTCAACACATCAGTGTAATTCTTCTGGACTTCTGCGCCACCCATCATGACATTGCACATTAACACTGAAGGAGGCGGAAGAAGAAGAGGAAGTCACAAGGGGTGGAGAAAGGGCTTTCTTTTTTTCTTCTTCTTCCGTGGCATGGCTAATTGGACTTATCTCTTGAAGATAACTTGGGAGGAAAAGCCATAAATTATAGCCATCCTTCTGCTGCCATTATTGTCAGGGGAAATTTCACCCTGAGCTAATGAGGTCTTAGACCGACGGCTTTTCCAAACAGCATATCCTCAAGAAGAAACGAAAATTTTAAAAAAACCGAGAACATGTTCTAATGAAAACAAACTTTTAATATGAAAAATAAGAAATAAGAAAATAAACAAATCTATCTAATTGTTACATTTTGGTAAGAGCAAATTATCGTCCACCTTCTTGCCAGACGAGCAAAGATCAAAAAGGAAAGAAGTCTCTGGAATGTGTGATGTATTAGAAACGTGTTAAGCATGCGCAGTAAATCATTGCTGATAAGGGCCTATGACCTGCGCAGTAACTCATCAGTTCGACTATTCAGTTCAGCTCGGCTAGCAAACAATTAACGCAGTGACAAAACAGTTGTGCTTTAACTTAATTTATTTGGTAGCAAAGTTCCAGGTTTAGAAGTGCATAGCACAAGCCCTTTGCTTCAGTGTTTACTTTTTCTGCTTTTTATTCTCCGTGTTACTGTTATGAACTGTCGAAACGTGCGATGACACACACACACCCTCCCAATTTCAGCAAAGCAAAAAAAAAAAACACCTCTGAAGACCCTCTTTGGCCCGACGGGACCCATTTTTCCCGTTTTTTTCTGCAATGGAGCTGGGCCTTGGGTAATAAAAGCAGATTTGGTATGATGATACATCCAGGTATCTTACGATTCCCTTTGAATGGCATTTTACAGCCTGACACGGGCTTTGTTCGTCAAAACCCCAAACGAGAAGAATGAAAACTTCTTTCACGCCAACATGGGAAATAACGCAAGGGACTAAAACAGCTGCAAAATATGCATTTCCCTGTTTGGGGAATCTGGCTGTAGCTACATACCCCTACGGAATGGCTATAAACTATAATTGTTATAAGATCGAATCACTATATGGAAATGCTTATGCCAGAAATATTGCACTACCTCCGATGTTTTTAATGCTCATCTAATAAAAATCTTGATAATAAAAAAAAATATGCATTTCCCTATCTGGCTGTTGGAGGAACCCTAGTTGGTGATGAACAGGACTGGGCTCATCTGCATAACCCCACCTCCTCATTTGCATGTCCCCACCCCAGGCGCTGCCTCCAGACGCTGGCAATCCTGCCAGGTGTTTTTATCCCGAAAGGAAACGAAAGCATTTCTGATCTGATCTGCGCACCGTGGCTTCACCCACAGAAGAATGGCAGTGAAGGTGGGTTTGGCCGAGGGACTCTTCGCTTTCCCACCGACTTACCAAGTGGCGCTTTCCTGCATTGGTGGTCTGCCCACGTCGCGTTGCAGTTATCCCACGGCAACACCCGTTGGAAGGAGGCGAACAAGTAGTAGAGGCTGTAGGCAATGATGACGTTGTAATAGATGGTCACGAAGGTGGAGATGATGACCATGGTGATTCCCACGCCTGGTCAGAAGGGGACAAAAGAGGCCAGGGCATCAGCAAATGTGTCTCTCAGCTCCTGGGAGACAACCTGCTGGAAATGCCAACCTAAATGCATTGCAAAGAGGGAGGGAGGCCGCTGTTTTGGCCTGCCAACGGAGCTGGCAGCAGAGTCGGACATTGAGGAAGTTGGGGAGGAACATGGGCCAGTCCTGGAGGCTGGGGAAGGCTCGGACGAGGGCTCTGCATCAGAAGCAGAGATGAGGCTGAGGCCGTCTGGCAGTGATCAGGTGCCTTCGGAGCCAGACATCAGTGAGGCAGAGGAACAGCTGGGGCCTGTTCCCAGTGTGCGCATGCACAGAGCTGCCAGAAGAAAAGAACAGCTCAGAAATCAGGGTCGACTTGGGAATAAAGCCACAGGTGGACGTTGAATGGCCCCTCCCATAGGAAATAAAAGAGGAGCAAAAGGGGAGGGGGCTTTTGCAGGAAACAATTCGTTCGTTGGGTCGTTAGATTCATTTCAGGAGTGTGAAGATCTGTCCGTGAATCTCAGTGACTCTCTGCCCAAACTTTCTTTGCACAGCACCTCATTTGGGAAATATTGACACGGCAGCTTCCCAAGCTAGATAAGGTCTGTGGTCATAAATATTCCTTTGAAAGGCTGTTTGCCAGGCCTTGGCTGAATGTGAATGAGAGGAATTCACATTTGTTTAATAAAAGGGATTTTTTTTTGCTTTTTGGGGAAGCCTAGTTCAGAACAGCCGCCTGGTTAGCTCAAAGACTTGCAGGCTTTGCTGAATGCACGAAAGGTGGAGTCCGCTTTGTTTGATTTTTCCTAAGCATAGCGTGATCGCAAACCGCATGTGTTTTGTCCTGAATGTCAATATGAGATGTTTGTCACCATGACTTTTTCACACGGGCAATCAAGCCGATAAGAGCACCCTATGCGTTATCTCCAAGGAAGAAAACACAACAGGGCTAAGGCTGCAAGCATGCTCAGGACATTTCCAAAGGCTGCTTCCTTCTTTTGCCTGAGATCTTATTTATTTTTCATTTTAGAAAAAGTACCATATTTTTCGGAGTATAAGATGCACCAAGGTTTTGAAGAGGCAAATTTTTTAAAAAAGTTTTTGCACTCTGCAAACCTCCCCAAAACGGCTCCTTTTTTGTGAAAACAGGCCTGTTTTTTTTTTAAAGGGCATAAATAGCCTTTAGGAGGCTTATAGAATCCTCCTGGGCGCTGGGGGGGGGGACGACAAAAATGGCCCGTTTTTCACTCATTTCTACCCTCCCCAGCCCCCAGGAGCACTCTGGAAGCCTCCTAAAGGCAATGCATGGCCATTTTGGTGAAGGGGGCGGGGCTTCAGGAGACCAAAAATGTAGTATTCAGTGTATAAGATGCACCCAGATTTTCAGCCTCTTTTTTGAGGGAAAAAGGTGCATCTTATACACCGAAAAATATGGTGTATTGCTGCCTCATCGCCCACGGCAACCCGAGGCGGCTTCCGTGAATATAAAAACACTGTATTAGAAATAAAAACCCACAGCAGAACCCAGAAGGCAGTGTGGGAGACACTGTGCAATTCTTCAAAGTGAAAAGAGGCAAAAAAAAAAAAACACAACAAAAGGAAGGAAGAAAGAAAGATAAACATCAGTTCACGGAGAACCTGCAAAAAATCCCTGGCTATACCAGAACCACCCAGCTTAAGTCCCACGGCTCGGGAAACGTATGCCTTGGGCACCCCACGCCAAGTTGGGCTGGCTTTGCAGGGCGCGGGGAGAGCAAGCTTTGTCTTCAGCTAGACCCACACCATTCTTCTCTTGGCTGGTCTGAGACATTTTGCAAAGGACCCCAATTAAGGAACTGCCCAAGAAGCCAACAGTAAACCAAGCAAAGAACCACCGCAGGGCAAGCGACTCGAACTATGATGGCGAACCTATGGCATGCATGCCAGAGGTGGCACACAGAGCCAGCTGCTTTTCTGGTTTTCAGCACACACATGTGCTCTAACCAGCTGGTCTTCATGGGGCAGAGCACCGGAAAGTGGCCTGAAAGTGGCCAGAAAACTAGCCGTTTTCTGGCCGTTTTCCAGCACTCCGGTGCCCACAAAGACCATTACAAAAATGGCTTGAAAAGGGCCTGAAAAACAGACCAGAAATGCCCCCCAAAAGAAGCCAAAAAAGAGGCATATGCATGCCGGGCAGCTGTTTGTCCGGCGTGCACACATGGACATGTGTTTTGGTTTAGCCACTCGGTGTCGAAAAGGTTCACCATCACTGCACTAGAATAAACACTGAGAGCAAACCCCACTCCTTACTACTAGCACTGATGATGTTCCCTAGTTGGGTCATGAAACCTCTGCAGGAAAACCACCAAGCTCAGAGAGCACCCAGGAGTCAAACTCAAGCATTGCACCCAAACAGAACAAAACAAAGAGAGAGAGGCTTCCCCAGGACTCCATCCAGAAAACTAGCAGGGTGTAGGACAACACTGACCTTGAAAAAGAGGGAGAATTCTCCAAACTGACACGGGTCCCAAGCTGGCAAACTGTCCCAGGGAGCACTCCATGAAGAACAGAGGGAGGCCGGCTAGGGCCAGCATGATGGCGTAGGGGATCAGAAAGGCTCCTGCAAGAGAAGGGCATCGGGTGAGAATTCAGCCTGGCACCTTTCCCAAATCAGAGGCAAAGCAGGACCTCCGTCCGGGGCACCAGCCTGTGAAAGGAAAATGCAGCTTCTAATTGCGATGGGCAGAGATCTCCAAACAGCCAAACATTTGGGGAAACCAGCTTTTGGGGTTTGGTCAATGTCTTGCAGCTGCCTACAGAGAAGTGTTGTGGCCCGCCAGTGGTCAGCAGAACTGGCAGCAGATTTGGACAGTGAGGAGGTTGGGGAGGAAGATGGGTCAGTCCTGAAGTCTGGGGAAGTCTCAGATGAGGGCTCTGTGTCGGAGGCAAAGATGGGGCCAGGGCCCTATGCCAGTTATCAGCCGCCTTTGGAGTCAGACATCAGTGGGGCAGAAGAACAGCTTGAGCCTGTTCCTAGTGTGCGCATACGCAGAGTTGCCAGACGAAGGGAATGGCTAAAGAACAGGGGTCGACTTGGGAGTAAGGCCACAAGTGGACGATGAATGGCCCCTCCCAGAGGAAATAAAAGAGGAGCAAAAGGGGAGTGGAGTTTGCAGGAGAGAATTAGTTCGCTTCATTGGTTCGTGACTCTCCGAGACTCCTTGCCAAGTTTTGCAGATGTCGCCCTGGCAGCTCTCCAAGCCAGATAAGGTCTGTGACTGTAAATCCTCCCTTGAAAGACTTTGCTGGATGTGGATGAGCAGAATTCACAGCAAATTAATAAAAGGGGGTTTTGTCGGGACCAGGAGTTTGCTTCAGGCTCTTGGGAAGAAGCCTCGGTCAGAACAAGAAGGAGGGCTCCGTTCATCCCACAGAACAGCTGAAACTTGATTGGGTGGCGATGCCAGGAAGGGTGGTGGATTTGGTTCCCATCTGAGGGGAAATCCCCGGCTTCCTTCCCGACGAATGGGATGAGCCCAGGTGTTCTCGAGAGAAAAGGGTTGAGTGTGCCCCGTGAGTCACACTCGCCATGCCTTGTTCCCAAGCCATTATATTCCTCTGCTGGGTGTGTACACTTTGGTTTTTACAGTCACTCCTATTGTTGTTTTCTACCTTTCACTTCAAGAATGGCACCGAGAAGTCAACCAATGGGAGGAGGAAAGTGAGATCAGCCATAAAGCCTTCCAGATGACCCCAGGGTCCATGACCCCAAAGTCTTTGGCTGATGCCTCGGGGTCAATAGAAAAGGAGGAGGGGAGGGGGACAACTGGGCTCTTGGTTGGAAGGGTCACTAGACTGAGGTCCCTGTGAAAAAGGCCCAGCAGAGTGTGAACTCAGGACTCAATGCCCTCTATCTGCATTCCTAGCCTTCTGCTCCACACTGACGCTGTCTGGGCACATCTGGACATCCAGAAGTTGCAGGTGCAAAGCTTCCAAAGAGCTGAGGATGCCGGAATATCCTTTCGATGCTCTGCCTCTTGGCGTACACCGAGCCTTTACGTTCATCTCCTGACCCAACACTCAGAAAAAGGGGAAGAGGATAGTAGGATGAGGATGTATGAAAGGAGGACCTTAATGGCACAGTGGCAAAATCTCAGCTCTGGTAGCACAAACTGAGGATCCCACTCAGCCTCCCACTTCCAAGCCTACTAAGACTCTGGTGGTCTGGCTGGAGTTGTCTAGAGCTTCTCCATTGCTACTAACAGGCAGAAGGACTTCCATAAAACTGTAGAAAACAAAATCTATGGCAGGGGTGTCCAAACCTGGGAAATGGTGGACTTCAACTCCCAGAATTCCGGGAGTTGAAGTCCACCAGTCTTAAAGTTCCCAAGTTTGGACACCCCTGATCTATGGGATGAGCCTTGCAAAGAAGTCCAAAATCTTAATAGGCCACAAGAGTGACGGCGGTCTCTCTGGTGCATTGGAGGCCCAAGGCAGGGGTCTCCAACCTCCACAACTTTTAGACTTGCGCTGGCTGGGGAATTCTGGGAGTTGAAGTCCACCAGTCTTGAAAGTGGCCAAGCTTGGAGATCCCTGGTGGAAGGGACAGGTCAGAGCCAGGTAGGCTGCGTCTGCTCACCTGGGGATAAGAAGTAGTCCTCACAGCCAGCCAGGTGAGCAGCTGTTGAAGGACATCCTGGGAGGCTCTGGGCAGCTTTGGTCATTTGGATGGGGAAGCCTCCACATGCCTCAGTGTGCGTTTTAGGGGCAGGGGGACAGATGGAGCAGCCCCTTACCTCCTCCATTCTCATAGGTCAGGTATGGGAACCTCCAGACGTTGCCCAGGCCCACCGCATAGCCCACCATGGACAGCAGGTAGTCCGTTTTGCTGGACCAGTTGCCCCGTTCCGTATTCTCATCCTGAGAGTCAGCGATCTTCTCCGTGGACAAAGTGAATTCCTTGGAAAGGAGAAGAGGAAAAAGTCAGCCCCTCCTGCCCTTCGCTCTTCTCCAGGGTCCCGGGGAGTCCCAGGACAGGGAGAAAATGCTCCCTGCTTTGCTCACAGATGCTGCTGCCAGGGGAGGAGAGCTGGCAGGTGCCCGCTAGGAGCTGCCACCTTTTCCCTCGAGGGTTGGCGGGGCCCTGGAGGTTTTCATGGCTATCAGAACCTAAGCCTAGGCTGCCCCCTCCCCAAGGCGTGCTGGACCCCCTCATTCGGCCCTCCCTGGACGCGCCTCCAGGAGCTTCACCCAACAAGGGACATCAGATCGGTGACTTCCCAGGAGGGGGGCGGGCCAGGGG
>NC_138562.1:18735931-18822650 GCF_964273705.1 Natrix helvetica | reverse complement strand
CAAGCCTGGGGGTCCCTGGCATTCTCCCCGCTCTTTTCACAAGGCATCCCTTGGGAAGGGGGGTCCTAGTCCCCCCCCCCCCAGCTGCCTTTCACACGTCGCCTCCAAAGATTTCCCCAAAGCAAAAACCCCCTCCCTCCCGACGTATCTCCGTTGGTTGCCCTGCCCATCTCAGAATCGCCAGCCTTGGGGGGGGGGGAAGGAAAGGGGGCGTTATGGCCGAAGTGCCAGTTCCCCAAATAAAAGTGCAAATCACCCCGTCCCTCCCACGCACCTCCGAAGACGCGCTTCACACTCAGCTGACTTGCTTGCTCACTTCCAAGCCTGACACAGGAGCAGACGCTCCCCCACCCCACCCCCCCGGTTGCTTCATCCCCCTCCGGAGCCCCTGCCGCCCTCTTCCCTTTGCCAGGGGTCCGGCTGGCGGGTGGGGGGGGGGGTGGAGCATCCGTCAGCCCTTCCTGCCTGGGCACGAGATTGCAGCACCGGCGGCTTTCTCGTGACGGCTGCACAGAGGAAACGTGGCGGGCAGAGGCAGCGGAGTCATCCACGACTGTTGGGTTGATAGATGCCAACAGCCCTTCTGGAGGGGCAGGAGAATCGGCTTCCGTGCCGGGCATCAGACCCCCTCCTTTGGGCCCTGCAAACTGGGGCACAGCTCAGCTCAGCTCAGAGTCCTCCCTGAAGCCTGGGCAGAAAATAGACACCCGTGTTCTTTCTTTGCCACCCAAATTAACAGAGTCGGAAGAGACCTTAGAGGTCATCTAGTCCAGCACCCCCTCAAGCAGGAGACCCTACACCATTTCTGACAGGTGGCAGTCCAGTCTCTTCTTGAAAGTCTCAAGTGATGAAGCCCTCCTAACTTCCAAAAGCAACTTCTGTTCCATGGGTTGATGGTTTACACTGTCAGAAAATGTCTCCTTATTTCTAGGTTGAACCTCTCCTTGGTTTCCATCCATTATTCCTTGTCTGGCCTTCAGGTGCTTTGGAGAATAGCTTGACCCCCTCCTCTCTGTGGCAGCCCCTCAAATGTTGGAAGATGCTCTCCTGTCTCCCTAGTCCTTCTCTTCCCTAGACTAGCCATTCCCAGTTTCTGCAACCGTTCTTCATATTGTATGTTTTAATCTCCAGTCCCCTAATCATCCTGGTCGCTCTTCTCTGCACTCTTTCTAGAGTCTCAACATCTTTTTTATAGTGTGGTGACCAAAACTGGATGCAGTACCCTAGGTGTGTTCTTACTAAGGCTTTACAGAGTGGTATTAGTACCTCACTTAATCTTGCTTGTATCCCTCTGTTAATGCAATTTAGGATTGCATTAACCAATTCTGAGTTGCCTGGTCTCCTTGCCAGGCTGGCAATCCAGGGCAGAGGCAAGGGGGCACCATTGTGTACAGGACAAAAAGGTGGTGGTGCTGGAACTCCTTGCCACAAGGGGCATCTGGATCCACCTGGTTGCCTTTGAAAGTGGACTTGTTTAATAGAGAGCTTTTTACTTACAGTTCTAAACAGAATCCTTTCAAGCGGGCTGTGAATTCCTAACATTTTTTTTAAAAAAATGCATAAGAAAATTAAATGCACACATCTACTACAGAAGACACCTGTATGCCACATTTTTGGAACTATTCACGCTTTCTGACCTTGGAGAGAAAATACTGAGATGCAAATCAAAAGTGTGAACCGTGGAAGACAGCAGATAAGCTGATTAAAAACCCATCTTTCCAGATGTGTTCTGCAATGAAGTGGCAAAACTGAGTGGGGTGTGCAAAGGGGGAAGAACCTAGGAGGTCTATCTCCACCTCCTGTCCCTCTGTGGGCATCTCAATGCTTCAGGGAGACCCCACCCTACAGCTTTGCTCCCAAGAAAGTGGGAATGGGAACAGTCTGTTAACCCCAACTTCTAAGATTGAAGGGCCCCTGAAAAATCCCTCAAAATCCAACTGGGACCTTAGGTTTCTTCTCGGCTGGTGTCCACGAAAGAGAAACAAACATAGAAAGTTCATGGAGGAAAGTCCTGGTTCCATAGAAGAGTTCGAATTAGCCCTTGCAAGTGTCCAGCATGGTCACCCTTGCAGATTGGCCAAAGGAGGGCAGGCCTGCCCGAGGCACCTGATTTTCCCTAGATGCAGGCTAGGGAGGAGACCCACGGGTCTGTCTTTCTGGTGGGGCAGAATTGCCAGGATTGAATGAATGACTGAAAGGGAGGATGTCGGTTCTTTAGCTGGGCTCTTAACGTGGCCACGGAGCAGAAAGCAAATGTTCAAAATCAGCTCCTGGCTTTTACATGCAGCAAAAGCCTGAGGGTATTTAAGCTTTTCATTTGGATGTCAGGATTTAAAAGGCTCGTCCTGGATCAGGTGTGTTTACCTGGATGCCCAGGTGGTGCCATATATTCTTTCCTGCAGGGAGTGAGGCACCTTACTGGGATTAAAAGTTGTGCTGTCATGTCATGCAGCTACTTGTGGCTGTGGTTTTCGCCTGTGTTGTGTTTTCAGCACGCAAGGGGAAAAGGAAGGAGAGAAATCACCATGCAAGGGGCTGATTTTTAGGGAAGAATCGGGCAGGGGGTGGGATTTCAATTGTGTAATTATTTATTTGTTCTGCTCGGTGGGCTTCTCCAGCTAAGTAGCAAACCTCCTCCTGAAACCGTTGCTTCCATCTGAAAGTTGGAAGGCCTTCATTAATTCACAAACGGATCAACCGTCTTCTAATAAGCGAGGCCCCCCTTGATTCGCCAGCCAAAATAATTTGTTACTTTCCTCGCTTTCTTAAACTGTTTTCAATCTGATGGAGAGATTAGAGGTTTCACAGGACGCGCCTTTATTTAAACACCATTGATCGATTCATGGTTAAAAATACAAACCTTCCTGCTTTGAACTAAGACCACGAAGTCCGTGAGGTTTATTCCAGGTAAACGGCACTGGCTTTTATCACTTAAACATTCTTCTTTTGACCTTGTCAGTTTGTTAATGTCTTAGTGATGGGCTTGGCTACCAGGAACCTGCCTGAATTTAGCTTTTCCAGAAACGAGGCTTTGTACTGCATTTCATGAAGGAAGCAAGGTTTTAGCATAGGGCAGTGGTGGCTAATCTCTTTGTTGTCAATAATGCAATGCGTTGCATTAATAATGCAATGCACGCATGACGCCTGTCTCACCCCCTACACATGCATGCACTCCCCCCATGCTCCCCCTGCCCCCCCACGCATGTGCCCCTCCACCCCCCGGTGCCCCGTTTTGGGCACAATAGACCTCCAGGCAGCCTCCTGGGACCAAAAATGGCCCGGGGGTGCACCGTGCTCCCCCAGCTCTCCCCCTGCCCCCGTGCATGTTCACATGACCCCCATGCCTCCTCTTCATGTGTGTGTGTCTGCTGCATGTGCCCTGCCCCCTGTACATGTGCCATAGATTTGCCATCACGGGGAGAGGGCATGCAACCCTTATTATCTTAGTATCCAATTAACTTACCGAGTGAGCATGTGTTGTATTATTTGGCTTGGATTAGTCTCAATTCCCAGATTGCCAAATGCTATGTTTGATCTAGATTTTTTTTTCCCATCCCACCTTTATTATTATTTTTTACAAATAACGCGAGGTGGCAAACATACCTACGGTAATTTCCTCCTTCCGCTTTCTAGTTTTCCTGCAGACACCCAACGGATGCGTCATTCTTATTTTCAATCCCAACCGCCACCTGTGAAAAAGTTCTCAAGGCTGGAAGGATTTGAAGCAGCAGAAGAGAAATCTCAAATCTTCAACGCTGGGAATGTTCCCACATCTGCAATCTGGAAGTCCGGACTTCCCAGTTGGGGATCATTGAGCCCAACCACCAGAGTGGACTTGGTGAAGCATCAGAAAATGGGGCCGATTTGGTACTTCAAAGGATAAATGTTGGCCCAGAGATATTTTCTCTTCTGGAAAATGGGAAGGAAGATGAGCAGAGACCCTGCGTCCTCCACCACCGACGTGATCTTGTGTTCAGAAAATAGGAAGAGAAGAGGAGAAGTTCAAGAAATTTCACACCAGACCAGTTGAGCTCCTTGTGGGCATTGCAGCTGGATTTAGTTTCCGTTGCAAGAACTTTTGTTGGCCCAGAGTGATCTCACTTTCTCCTGTTTACCTTGATCTCCCATCCCTAAGACTTTTAAGGAAGGTTTCTTTTCTTTTCTTTTTAAAGTTTTTTTATTAAACACTTTGACAAGATTTTGTTCTTGACTTTATACATTTTCACTGTTATGATTTCCTACATAATTCTAATCTCCATTCTATAAATCTTAGTCATTGCTTATTTTGGGGTCTTTCCTTTTTTTTTTTTCCAACCATCGCTAAATATTTATCCCAGATCTTATAATATTCTGATTTGCCTTTGTTCTTCAATTCCCACCTCAATTTATCTATTTCAGAATGCACAAATCAGAATTTTCCTAATTACTTCTTCTTGTGGAATTTCCCTGTTTTTCCCATTTTGGGAAAAGACCATTCTTGCTGCTGTAATAATACGTATTATTAAGTAGATTACCCCCTGACTTTCAAGGAAGGTTTCCATGCCCTCAACTTCAAGATGACCAAGAATGAGATTTCCAGGGATGAATTTACCCCGTGGACAACATGGTTGCTGGAGGTTCCTCCTGCAATTCAGTAGATGTGGCCACACAAAGGAATCTTCGCTATTGCTTCATATCAGAATTTTGCCTGAAGTGAACCAAGGAGGTGAATTTGAAAAGGTGGGTGGAGCAAGCGCCCTGCCCTGCAAACAGGGAAAGGGAGCTTAGCCCAGCAATGATGTAAGGAGAGAATCAAACACTCCGTCTCGAGGAGAGCTTTTCCTCTTCTGAGCCCCGTCAGGAAGTTGGGAGAACTTTCAGGATAAGGTGAGGCCGAGGCCGAAGCCCAGGTCATCCCAGGAAAGCTGGCGTGGCTGACCTTGTCACATCTCCTCTGCCCAAGGTTTAAAAACAGCTGCCACTGACCTTAAGAAGATGAAGTCTGCAACGAAAATTGCGTGCTTCTACTGGTAGTCCTTGAACCATTCGTGCAGCAACTGCCCGCAGTTAAAATGGCACTGGAAAAAAAATCATTTATGGGCATCCTTCCACTTATTCCTGATCTGCCCTTGACAGGTCCTTATAATCCAAGTATCCTTTTTGTCACCGGTTCCAAAAAAGAAAGAAAGGGCATGTTGAGTGCCAACTGTTCTGCTAAGAATTGGCACCAGTGGTGGGTTGCATGCGGTATGCCCCGGTATGGGCATACCAGTGCCTGCCGGGAGCACTGAGTACCATTCCGGTACGGTGCTCCAGAGGGCCCACCTGCCCGCCCACCCTCCTTACCTGTATTTGAGTTCTTCGGCGCTCCCGCGCATATGCAGGGAGCATATGAAGCAGGGTTGGGTTCCAGCCAGTTCTAACCTCTTCTATAGAAGAGGTTCTACAAATCTACCGTGCTGTTTAGAACCGGTTCCAGCTCCCTCCCTCCGCCCATCCGCACATCATCAAGAGGAAGAAAGAGAGGAGGAATTCTGGGAGTTGAAGTCCACAAGTCTTAAAGCTGTCAAGTTTGAACACCCCTGGGTTTTTTTTTCTAAAGGGTTAGGGGTGCGAGGGTCTTGTAACTTGACAGTTTTAAGACTTGCGTGCTTCAAATGCCAGAGTTTCTGAGCCAACATTTTGGTTGCTAAGCAAGAGCGTTGTTAAGTGAGTTTCACCACATTTTACAAGTTGGCCACGCCCATCCAGTCACATGGCCAGCAAGCCACTCCCACCCAATCACATGGCTGGCAAGCCCCTCCCACAAAACAGGCCACATCTAAAGAAGAGGTTCTAAAAAAATTTGAAACCCACCACTGGTATGGCCCCTGTGGGACCCTCCGCCAAGCAGCTGGAGCGTCGCACAGGCGTCCCGGAGCGTCACAGGAGGTAAGGATGCATGCGCGCACTGCATGCATTCATGTGCTGGACGCCAGGCCCCATTGCACCGTACCAGTTGGATCTGGAAACCACTATAGATTGGCATCGATGAATGGCACCAACAACTTCCTATCAAGGTGGCATTTGGTGGTGGTGGGGGGGGAAAGCATCTATTCTAAAAGAAGGGTGGCCCCAATGCTGAAAATGATATTTACGCTTTAAGCATGAGGCATTCGTTGTTGTTTTTTTAAAAAAAACATCCATCTGGTCTCTTCCACATAAAGTAATTTATCTTCCATCCGCTGTGGGACCTCATTTCTGCTTTATCTAGCACTTTACAATGTATGGCAGTTGATGAAACCAATTAGAAGGTTAACGACAATCTTTTTTCCTTGTTTTGTCCTTGTAGTTCTATGTAAAACAATAATCCAAAGGGCCACCAAGGAGCATAAAACCACCAGGAAGTGGGCATTGTTTTTGTAAACAATTCCTCCCCTTCCCCCACCTCACTTGGTCCAAAGGCCAAGGAGGCATCAAGGAAGTTTGTCTAAGGTGGAGATGGTTTCCCACTGCAACCTCTGCCAAGAACGTCCCTCTCTTTCTGAGTGTCACCCATGGGCAGCCAAAGCAAAGGGGCCTCCTTGGGCAGCTCATTATTTCAGAGCAAGATGCCATACCATCTTGAGATCTTAATAGGAACATCTGGTAGATTAGCCACCTCGGTGTTTCGTCCTGGTAAGACCTGGTCTTCCTTTCCTTTCCCAATTAGATTTCCACTTGGCTTCCTTGCATCTGGCATGCTGAGACCACTTCTCGGTCCCGGTGGAGCTTCCAGAACAGGAGTATCTGACTTGGCAACTGTGGACTTCAAACCCACAGAATCCCTCCTTCTGCTTTGGGGAAGTTTCAGGTTTTGATCGAGGCAGATCCAGGGGAGGTGGGACTGTTTCCTCATTCCTGAGCTGTTTACCGTCTCCATTTACTCAACTTCAACCAGCTTTGTTTCCAGCAAGGCCCGTCTCACAAGCACAAACTGAAAAAGCAGCTCTTTGGTGTGCCACGCTGGCAATTCATCCATGGAGCAAGGACCCCCGCTCTCTCTTCCAGCCGCACCGGCTGCAGAGGATTGGTCTTTATGGAAGGCCAAACCCAAGGTCAAAAGGAGCCTCCTCTCCATGCAAGCAGCTGAAGAAGCCGGGACTGCACCTCCCAGCATCCTCTGCGCAGCCCTGGGAGTTGTAGTTTCCTGGGTGGGAAAGCAGGGGAGGAGGGCAGGTATGTGTGTTTGTGTGTGTGTGTGTATGTGTGTGTAAGGGTCTCCGTGTGTTTACACAACCTGCTTCCTTGAGGAAGAACAGGTATCTCGCATTCACACGAAACCCTCCCAGCCATCCAGGGGGACCCTTGAAGCGGGGGTGGGGTGGGGGAGGAAATTAATGTTATTTTATTCATTATTATTTTCTTTTATTATTTTTCATTTTTATGTGGTGCTTTTATATTCATGTCAGCCGCCTTAAGTCGCCCAGGGGTGGGGAGGCGGCAATGTAAATTTCCTTAAAAAAAATAAACAAACAAACAAATTCTAGGTCTAATTAGTTTAATCCTCTAATTATGCCTCTTTGGAAGGGGGCGTCATTGTGCCCTAGGAAGGTTTTCCTGCTCCCCCCCCCCCAGCAGCCATTAATTTACATGCGAGAACTTTGCACAGTGACAAAACCCTCCCTTCCTAAAAGAGACTGGGGCTCAGGGGACAAGAGCAAACTCAAAGCAACAGCTTACAAGTCCCTGAGTTGATTCTCTCCTGCCCTCAAAATCTGGCTGGGACAGGAGAGCACTTTTCCAAAGAAGCAGGAACCTCGGCATTCCAGATCCTTTGAGGGAGAGCGGGCTCCGTCTACCTCCAGCCTGGCTCTCCGAGACACGGGGAATTCCCGTGGAGGGTTCGCATACCATTCCGTGCATCGCCTGGTCTTGAAATTCTTCCAGCTTCCCCCTAGCACGGGGATTGTTCCTGACTGTATTGATGATACAACCTTTTGTTTTTAGTCATCTCCAACTCAACGGCCTGGCATTGTCATCATCTTAGCGTGCAAACCTGTCCGGCAGAAGCCACGCAAGGGTGGTAGAAACCCAGGTGGAAGACAATAGACGCTTTATCCTGCCAGATGATCTGCTGACGAAAGACGAGAAGATGAATTGCTAGGCTCTCCTGTACAGCACAGGGGCTTGGCATTCAGGCACTTGGCTGGCGCCACCATGCTTAAGTATTTTCTCGTTTTAGTACCATTACGGATTAACTCCTCTGGAGAAGTTTGCTTGGTTGATGTATCTACAAAGCACATATAAGAACATTTCAGCCATGGCAGCTTAGCTGCAAATAAAGTCCTTGGCAATGAGTCTGTAATAGCTGAGGCTCTGGCCAAAGGAGGGGGGCTTTAATGGGCTGCAAAGCGGACCGGATCTCCTGGCCATCTGATGCCCTGCTAGCTTGTTAGTCAAGTCGCTTCTCTTCTCTGTCTTTTAGCTCTTTCTTGCTGGGCACTCTGGCTTTCTGTTCTGTTGAGTCCGTAGTTGGAAGACCTCAAGACCCAACCAGCCCCACCTGGAGAGAGCAGACGGCCTTTGGAATGGAATAGAATAGAATAGAATAGAATGGAATGGAATGGAATGGAGTGGAGTGGAATGGAATAAGGAAAGAAGAAATAGAATAGAATAAGAAAAGAAGGAATAGAATAGAATAAAATAGAATTCTTTATTGGCCAAGTGTGATTGGACACACAAGGAATTTGTCTTTGGTGCAGATGCTCTCGGTGTACACAAAAGAAAAGATGCGTTCATCATGAATCATAAGGTACAACAAAATGACAGTCATAGGGTACAAATAAGCAATCAAATCATACTAGGAAACAATCAATATAAATCGTAAGGATACAAGCAGCAAAGTTAGAGTCATACCATCATAAGCAGAAGGAGATGGGTGATAGGAACGATGAGAAGATTAATAGTAATAGTAATGCAGACTTAGTAAATAGTTTGACAGTGTTGAGGGAATTATTTGTTTAGCAGAGTGATGGCGTTCGGGGGGGGGGGGAACTGTCCTTGTATCTACTAGTTGTTCTGGGGTGCATTGCTTTATAGCATCATTTTGAGGGTAAGAGTTGGAACAATTTACGTCCAGGATGTGAGGTGTCTGTAGTTATTTTCACAGCCCTCTTTTTGACTCGTGCAGTATACAGGCCCTCAACGGAAGGCAGGTTGGTAGCCATGGTTTTTTCTGCAGAGTAAGTCTGGATGGGGAAGAGAAGGAGGACTAAGGCCAAGCAGGGTGTAGGAAGAGTCATACAATCGTATATGTGGACTTATGAAGAAGCTTCTTGGATGAGAAGCGAAACCTCTTCAAGCAAACTCACACACAAAGAAAGGAGAGGAGGTGTAATGGTTAAAAATGTCCCCTGCAAAATCGAAATGAGAACTGTGTCACCTTCCAGGATCCCCCTCCTCCAATCTTGGGGTCTTTCTTTGGCTTTTTTTTTTACATTTATTGTTCTTGTACATTTATTATTTCATTTAATAGGTTATAATATACAGTATGGGTTGCTTTATTTACCATCCCTTCTTCCTGTTGTAACACCACCTTATTTTCCCTTTCTTTTCTCCCTCCCTCCCTTCTCTACTTCCTTCCTCCTCTCCTTCCCCTTCTTTCTTTCTTCCCTTACCTTTCTCCTACTCTTCCTATTCCCCTTCCTACCCTCTCTCCTTCTCTTTCTCTCCCTTCCTTCCTTCCTTCTCTCCATACTTCTTTCTTCTTTCCCCTATCTTCCTTTCCTTCTCTCCTCCTCTCTCTTTTTTCTATTATTGTAGGTGTCTCTTTCAGGTCTCAGTTTATGTTTTCTTGGGATGGTATTTCCGCAAACCCAAAAATAATTTGGGTACTCTGATTCCTCTTCATCCTTTATTTTCATTGTCAACCTATTCTTTCTTTGGCTTTAAGTGATGAGTGAAAGAAGGAAGGGATCCTTTGGTGCCCACCAGAGAAGGTGACATCAGAGCTGGGATCAGGTGAGGGTGAATAAAACAGGGCTTGAACTTGAGGGATGTGTAGGAGGGAGATCTTGCCACTTGCTTTGAGGTCATTGTTTTTCTCAGGGAATTTTCATTTTGAGGCCAACTTCAAAGTTTCTGCATCCAGAAGGTGACCAAATCGGAATGCATGGGGAAACGCTGCTTTCTGCACTCAGGAAGGGGACGTGATTCATTTGAGAGGTTTCCAGGTTTTGAGTCAAGAGGCTCGGTTGCAGTGTTTGTGTTTATTTTTTACACATGACGCAGCTCCTTCAAACTTCCTCTTTGAGACTCCTTGCAACTTGGAGGAAGGTCTTGGCCGAGCCGTCATCTACGGAAGCCACGAATGGAGCCATCTTGAGTTAGGGCTCCCGGTTCAAAATGGACTTCAGGTTGCAACTAGTTTGGTCTTGCCCAGTTTTGAGTTGACGTTTCATGGATGGAAAGACGGTGATTGTGGGGTTGGTTTTTTTGGTGCATTCAGCTTGCTAAAGGATGGATTTAATTATATATTTTATACAGAAACAACACATTGGGGGGGGGGGTCCCTCAGGATCCTAAAGTGTGGGGCATTCACAACTTCTGGAGGCAACTTCTGTTCCACTGATTAATTGTTCTAACTGTCAGGAAATTTCTCCTTAGTTCTAGGTTGCTTCTCTCCTGGATGAGTTTCCACCTCTTGCTTCTTGTCCTGCCTTCAGGTGCTTTGGAGAGTAGCTTGACTCCCTCTTCTTTGGGGCAACCCCTGAGATATTGGAAGACTGCTATCATGTCTCCCCTAGTCCTTCTTTTCATTAAACTAGACATACCCAGTTCCTGCAACTGTTCTTCATATGCTTTAGCCTCCAGTCCCCTAATCATCTTTGTTGCTCTTCTCTGCACTCTCTCCAGAGTCTCCACATCTTTTCTACATTGTGGCGACCAGAACTGGATGCAGTATTCCAAGTGTGGCCTTACCAAGGACTTATAAAGTGGCATTAACCCTTCACGTGATCTTGATTCTATCCCTCTGTTGATGCAGCCTAGAACTGTGTTGTCTTTTTTGGCAGCTGCTGCACACGGCTGGCTCCTATTTAAATGGTTGTCCACTAGGACTCCAAGATCCCTCTCATATACTTGGGGATGATAGCTGTACGGCCCTCTGTGTCACCTTGTGAGTTTCTTGAAACTCTCTGGAAAGCAGAAGATCAGTTGCTTCTTAAACTCTCATTATTTATTAAATTGTTGTTCAGTGGAGGAATGTACATCCTGATGTGTAACTTCAAAAAGCCCAAAGGCAGTTGAGGGGGAAATTCTCCTAAAACAACGTGTTTATATTTGCTTGTGTGCATGTCATTTAAAATGTTAATATTCGGAAAAGAGAAAGGCAGGTGAGAGGTTAATGGACAGAGCAAAGAAACCTGAGGACGTGTAAGGAGCCTCTTCCTTTAAAATCCACTCTCCTCGGGATGGACTGACAAGAGGCACAAACACACTTCATGTTGTGTCACATAAGCCCCCAGGTGAGGCGCTGTAGGTTGGCTGAAGTGGAGCAACTGGGGTGATAAAAGGAAACCATTCACCCAATAGGAATGCCTGAAGTCAACTTCTCTTGGGCCTTGCTGGCTGGGGAGGATGAGAGTTGTAAGCCCAGCACATTGGAGAGACTTGGGTTGGAGAAAACCAAGCGGTGATCAATTCAGCCCTTCCTGTCAGGTGCAAGAAATCAGGATTCAAGGCAGTTCAAGTGACTGTAGGCTTATTGCATGCCGAACGACAAATCGGCAGTAGAGAGGAGTCAATGGAGTTCAAGGTGGGCTGGACTTCAATCTCTTGTGGGTGTGAAGGGACTCGAGACTAACGACGCGCTTAACCCCTCCCTCCCTCCCTCGGGCTCAGCCTGGTCATCTCCTACATTTCCTATGGACGAATTTGTATCCCGTTACAAGTGACTTCAAGCATCCTTTGGACACCAGTCTCCCTGCCCCCAATTGCCAAATGCTTCACCTTGATGGGCTGCTGCCTTAGAATTGAGATGTTTTGAAAAACCCAAACTGGATGGAACTTCTGATGAGAGGTGCTGCTTATGTAACTCCGGAGAGAGAAACCTTGCACTGCTCAAAGCCGGCACTCTCTTCATCATCCGGTTAAGTGACTCGATGCATTGGCAAAGAGCTCCAGGCAAGTTGCAAGATGCCCAGTATCGCGGGAGGGGTAACTGTGAAAAACAGGGAAGTCGTGATGTCATGGAGGAGTATGGATTACAGCATTTTGGTTTCGTAGAAAGGCGACTGGCTCAGGGTTTGCTTGGAAAGAAAGACGACTCCCAAGATGACCACAATATGCCTCATTCCGGCAACTTGTGGCATTCAGGGCCAAGGAAGTTGGCATCGCTCAGGGGAAGGACCAGCTGCTGTCCACAAGGAAACAGCCCTGGTGCAAACATCAAGGCATATGGCCAACGGCTGGGCCTCTTGTGGTTGAGCTTTTGTTTCATTTCAACCAGGAGTGAAAGAGAGGGAGGAGGCGAGGAGGCCTGGCTTCCCTGATCCACACCCTGGGCTTCCTCCCACTGGAGTTTCTGTATGGACAGAATATCCTGGCTGGGACCTGAGGTGAACAAGTCCTCAGGCCTATAGAACATGCAAAATTTAATCCTTGGGCACGCCTGGGGGAACCAGATAAGAGCTGGAGGCTCCCTTTCCCGTCTCTGCGCTATTGCAAGACCGCGGAAGTGCCTTGGCCTCCTTCTCTTTCCAACTCTGGGATGCTTCCCAAGGATCTCATGGCCTGCCTGGGAGATCCCCCACTCCGGGCTACATTCCCAGGGTCTTTGCTCAGCATTGGCTTTGAGGGGCTCCATGAGAAACCCCAGAGGAGCTATTCAAGAGGGAAGGGGATGGGGGTCCTTCTTCTCTGCAGCTGGCAAGCCTGTCAACTGAGACATGACTTGCCCTTCTGTAATTCCAGGATGGACAAGAAGATGTTTACCCTTCCAGACCAAAGCACTTTCTTGGCTTCTCCTCTCCACCCTGCTAATTACAAATTGGCCTCGCTCTGCTTTGAAGCTCGCGAACCAATAGATTGGCACCCAGGAAGACAATCCAGCACCTCCCTCCTGGGCTGGATCCTGCCTCTCCCTGCCTGCCTGTGTTTCCTAGGGCTGCATCTCTTCAGGTGTGATCCAAGGACCCCTGAAGATCCCGAAAGATTCTCTCTCGTTCTTTCCCCAGAAATGCAGAATTTCATCTGCGCATCAGTCAAGGGAATGTGACTTTGGAATCGGCCTCTGCTTTCCCCAGGTTGACTCAGGAAAGGTACAGAAAGCGGAGTGCAGATTGAGAAAAGATGTCTCAAAACTCACTTGTCATTTCACTCCCTTGGACACACCTGGATGGTTCCTTTTCCTGGCAGGCCTTTTCTGCTCCCTGTTGCATCACAACTGTTTCTTCAAGAGGGAAAACCCGGGGTTGGCTCTTTGATCGGGTGTTGTGAAATAGAATAGAATAACAGAGTTGGAAGAGACCTTGGAGGTCTTCTAGCCCAACCCCCTGCCTAGGCAGGAAACCTTACACCGCTTCAGACAAATGGCTATCCAACATCTTCTTAAAGACTTCCAGTGTTGGGGCATTCACAACTTCTGGAGGGAACTTCTGTTCCACTGATTAATCGTTCTAACTGTCAGGAAATTTCTCCTCAGTTCTAAGTTGCTTCTCCCCTTGATTAGCTTCCACCCATTGCTCCTTGTCCTGCCCTCAGGTGCTTTGGAGAATAGGTGGACTCCCTCTTACAATAGCAGAGTTGGAAGGGACCTTGGAGGTCTTCTATTCCAACCCCCTGCCTAGGCAGGAAACCCCAGAACCCTTAGAACAACTTCTGGAGGCAAATTCTGTTCCACTGGTTAATGGTTCTCACTGTCAGGAAATTTCTCCTCAGTTCTAAGTTGCTTCTTTCCTTGATTAGTTTCCACCCATTGCTTCATGTTCTGCCCTTTGCTTTGGAGAATGGTTTGACTCCCTCTTCTTTGGGGCAGACTCTGAGATATTGGAAGGCTGCTATCATGTCCCCCCTGGTCCTTCTTTTCATTAAACTCTTCCGTCAGATCACAAATGGCTTGATTACGTAATCTGTGGCTCACTCACAGCAGCCCTTGATTGAAAAGGCGAAAAAGGAAGGCTCTCCATTCTCTGCCGGTGGGACAGTTTTATTGTCCCTAAAATAAGACAAATGGCTGGGCGTGTCCAGCCTCCCTCCTTGGCTCCAAAGACACGCAGGAATGACGTTGACTCCTCTCCCTTCTCATGTAAAGTCAGGCTCAGGAAACGCACAATAGACCCAAAGCGGCCCTGCCATTCGTGACTTCCTTGTCTCTCTGACTAGGCAGAAGGAATTCAAGAACAGGTGTGCACAAACAATGCTTTCTTCTCACTAGTCTGACCTAACTCCGAGTGGCAGGGAAAGTTGCTTTCAGCGACTGTGGAGGAAATGTACTTGTTTTTCTGGACAGACCCTGAATCAGGAAGGGGATGTGGATGACAGGTGGATCGCTTGTCACCAGGGAGGTGGGGGATGTCCCAGAGAGGCCCTTTCTCCTTTCTGATTGCCTCTATCCTTCTTCTCCACCAAGGTTTAAGAAAAAAATGTTCACTTCTGAAAAGCACAATGACTATATACGTATACCTTTTTTTCTCTTTTAAAAAAGGAGGAAGATATATGTTAAAATTAAATATGTATATTGAAAAGGAATTATAAATACCATCAACATAAAATGGAGCTTGCTCAGAAGCTGAAATACACGAAGTAAATGAGATGAAGAGTGGGAAGTAAAGGAGAGAGGTAGAAGAGAGGGATAGGAGAGAGGGCGGGGGGGGGGGAGGAAGAGGAGGAGAGAAATGAGTGGAAACGAGAGGGAGGAGAAGGAGAGAGGAAGGGGAAGTAGAGAAAGGAAGGATGACAGAGGGAAGAAAGGAGGTAGGGAGGGGGAGGAGAGAGAGAGAAGAAAGTGATAGATATGGTACACATATGGTGTATGGAGAGCAGAAGAGCCAATAATTGGTTTTGGGGAGTTGTTTGTAAGATGAATTGATGTAAACATTTAATAATACAATATGATGTTGGCTATGTAATAGTATACATGTTATGAAAATGAAAAAATAAAAAAAACTTCTTTAAAAAAAAGAAAAATGTTCACTTCTGGTTGAATCTGTGTTGCATTTGGGACCCTGGAGTTAGGGAGCCTTGCTCCCCCACGCACATCCCTCTTCCGTTTGAGCAGAAGACCCCACCTGAGGTCCCACTTAAGCACTGGGGGATCCAGAAGCGGTAAAGAGCTCGGTAAGTTGGTGAGGATCAAACTTTGAGCCAAGTCATTACGAACTTGGCTGTTTCCTTTGATCATTATCAAATGATGGTGCCTTCCAGTGAATTATTTCAGATGCACTTAAATATTTATTATGTGCGAGAAGGCACAATCATGGGGACTTTTGAAGCACACTTACTGAACAATTCCACTCATTTCATTGTAGAGCACCTGAACAGTATAAACTGATAACAGGATTTGTACACTCTCTGTTCCTGATTGTAGGGCGTCAGGATTGTTATTCTAAGCTGTTGCTACACAAGGACACTCAAGGCATTAAACTACATTCTTCTAACTACCATTCGGGCAATAAAAACCTACTTTGCAGCAGACTTCGTTGGAATTATCTGAGATTTATGGCGGTGACATATCCAGTTCTCGTGTGATTAAATGGTCTAATTTTAGAACTGGAGTTGGACTGTTGATGGCAAATGTCTGTAAGCCTTTTATTATTTTCTAGATTTTCATATACAGCTTCTGCCTAAAAACAGGTGAGTCACCAAAGTTTGGCCCAACCACAGATGCTTACCTTCCACGTATAATACAGATTTAATAGGAGTAAATAAGAAACCCCAAAATGACTGGAGACATGAGGTCATTCACCCCCTTAGTAGCCACCGAGGGTGACTCAGAAGCATTTCTCCAGCAAGGAATGACTGAGAATGAAACTAAACCATCAAAAACATCCAACACTGTCTTTGCGATTTCAAAGACTCCAAGAGAATGGGGCATCAAAATAAATAAATAAATTACACCTTCTGCACTATTTTTTGTCAAGTTTTCCCAAACTTCTTAGTCGTCTTTTTAATTCCCAAACCCTGGGGTCATCTTCTTTTTCTTCTTTCACTGAAAAGTCCATTTAAGGCTTCCGGTATTTCAAAAACTCTTTATGGTCAACTTCACCCCTTCTGCCATTTCAGTTAATTTTATCATCCAATCTACTGAAAGCATTTCATTATTTTTCTAGGTTTTTTTGCAGATAATACTTCCAAGGTATAACACTTCCAACACTGATTTTATATTCCTTTGTGCATTTTTGACAATTTAGCCGGTATCATATATCCTTGGTACATCGTTTTGCAAAAGTACTCTTTTAAACGAAGGCATAATGTCAATTTGTCACCAGTTCCAAATGGTTTCTCTCTCACATTCTTGTTTAAATGACACCCAAAATTTACAATCTGTTTCATCTTACAGGCTTTGAACTAGTTCAGCCTCTGTTTCACATCTTAGCAACAAGTTATACATTTCAGCTATTATGGGATCGCCATTTGTGCATAATTCTATTTCAAATTCATTTTCTTCTCAATCCCAATTGCCCCTTTTTCCATAGTAAACCTCTTTTTCTGATTCTAAGACAACCATTGAAAAGGATTGCTCATTATTCCCTTCTCGTCATCGTAATGTCTTCCTTATCTTATATTAATAAACCCTCGCATTAATCATCGTTGTTTATCGGCTGTTGTAAAAAACTTCTTGAATGGACGTCAAGGGCGATATCCTTGGGAACGGCATGGGCTTATATTTGTCCTTAATAACGTTTTTCTCGGGTAATGATTCTTAAAAACAACATTTACTTTCACTTTGCCATACCATGAAGAGACATGCCACCCAACTCCCAAATGACGACCTCCCGTCGTCATCGGTCAGCCAAGGTGCCCTGTTGGCTCTGCCTCAAAAGTTCTCCATCTTGCTCTTTGGGGCAGTGTTGCCTTGCTTGCCGACATGGTCGATCAGATTGTCAGAGGTCCATGTTTATGATGGATGACCTTTGTTCCATACAAAAGAAAGGTCCATCCTTGAGCTTGGGTGAGATGCTGGTAGAACAATCGAATTGGAGTTGTCCTGGAAGAAAAAGGAAGATGGACTGGAAGTCCCAAGGACATCTGCAGAAGCCACGGAGCTTTCTCTCTACCTGGAGTCCTTCTGGTTAGGTAGTGGTCTACTTCTTCCCTGGTGAGCACCCCTACTACTCTCTTAGGACACCTACATAATTCCTCAACCTTCCCTTTGGCACAAGATTTAGAGGGGAATTCCTGCTGAATTAGAAGCACCCAGCAGCAGCAGCTGTTTAAGGGAAGAACTTTTCCAGCTAAACTCAAGAACCTGATTGCGGGACAGTTGGATCTGTTCTGGCAAGCACCAATTTGTTCCTGGGTTCACCACTGGTTTGTCCGGTTTGCCGATAGACCTAAGAGGTGAATCATCAAAGTTTTTGTGTTGTGTGCTATTAATCATCAAAACATTTACTTATGGGGCTTCCCTGGGAGATGTTTCCCATCAGCCTTTGGGCGAACAGAGGGGGAAGGGTCTGCAGGAATCCATTTTAGAAGGGAAAAGCTGCAAAAAGTCTTGATGAGCTTCATTGTCCCCAAAAAACCACGCTTGGTTTTAGGACTCAGTGTGGCTTTTAAAGTGGGTACACTTAAATGATTCCCCCCCCCGCCCTGCCCCAATATCTGAAAGTTTAAAGTCTAAAGATTTGTGAGCACCTGCAGGGAGGTGAGTTGGTGACCGGATGTTTTTGTCCCTGTAGCTTTTGAAATTAGACTTCCTTTATTTATCCTGGTGTTTACCCAGCTTATTAAAAGCTTCGGCCACTACGATGGTCGGCAAACAGATAAGCCAAATGGCCAAACAAGTGCCCAAACAAAGGCCATTCCCTCAGTCCCACCTCCGAACCTCTCCGTCAACGAGCAGCCAGGTGTGGTAGGTGGCATGAAAGAGATGAGAGGAGATAGATGGTCAACCACAGCCTCTGGTTTGGGTATCCCTGCATCAGCCTACAGAGCAAGCAGGCAGACTGAGAGAGGAAAACAAACCCACAGCTCTTCAGGGTGTAAAACAAAACAGACTAAAAAAAGACTCGAGAATTATTAAAAGATTATCTGGGGAATGACTCAGCCCCTCGGCCGGCTAATGAGTCTTTCCTGGCTCTTACAGACAAATCTGGGAAGTTCTCCACTTGCTAGCAGGCAGATCGGGGTGGGTGGGTGGGTGAAACTCCCACCTGGGCAGGCAGGCAGGTTCAGCTGCGTCACCCAACAACACCCAGAGTCGCAAAGTCAAGGCCTTCCTCATGATCTTCGGGCCACCCAATGTCAGCGTGCAAGCCAGGAAGGAAGGTTCACGCAGCCTCTGGATTGCCAGGAGAAAAGGAAACACCATGTAGAATCTTGGAGATGGAAGGAGTTAAATTTCAGCCATAAATCGTCTCTTTTATTGGGGAATATATGGCTCCTCTTGGACACCCCACATAGCTGGGTCTCTGGCTCAGTCTGCCACCCCCACCCCCACCCTGCCAATTACATGCCAACTGGTCTTGCCCACAAGAAAAAGAGAAGAACCTCGGGATCCCGTACCTCCCTCCCCCAATCTTACCAGGCAGTCCAGAAAATGACCATGGTTGATGGCATCAAAAGCCACTGAGAGGTCAAATCAGGATAGTTACTTGAACCCTGCCTTGATCACAGCAACCAGTGCTGTGTAGGAAGAAGGCAGCAGAAACCATCATTCGTGCCATGTGTTCCTGGCATTGCTGGGAAGGTTTTGCCCACAGAGCTGAGAGCCAAGAAAGAATGTTGGTTAGATTAAAAATGAGGGGGAAGCTGCTCAGGCATTTCTGATGAGTTGGTTAATTATTGGATACTGTCTCTATTTCAACATCATCCTAAGAAGTGAAACTTCAGTTGCTATTCGTGACCTTTGGTTCCTCCCTGTGCCTGGAGAGTCTAGGTATCAACATCTGGAACTGCCCAAATGAAGGAGAAATCTTGATCTGGAAGACTTTGGGCAAAATGTTTTTCAATGTGGGATAGAGTCTTTGGTGATTTGTCTTCCGTTTATGACCTACAATGTGACCGGAGGCAGCCTAGTTCTCCATCTCAAGCTGTGGAGCAAAAGAAAAGAAAGCCAACTCTCAACTCAAAACTGGCCACACTTGTTCTTTCTATTCCTGATTCCGCCTTCTGAAAGATTCTGAGTAGGGCCTCTACCAGGACCCCGACCAGTTGCCAGGCTGTGCAGCTGTTATTTGGGCCTGACTAGGAATGGGTGGATCACACTAGGTCTTGCCCACCTACAGAGATTTTTCCATTCAGTTCCCATGAATTAGAGTCAAAAATTGGGGGGGGGGGGAATGTGGTTTTTGAAGCTGTCCTCCATTGACAGTGTGTCTCACTTAGCTAGGTGCACATCTACACACAGGGGTTGGTCAACAGAAGTGATACCTTCAACTCAAGGTCTGTCATCTATTCTTAATCAATACCGTGTTTTCCAAAAAGTAAGACAAGGTCTTATTTTATTTTGACCCCCGAAATAAGCGCTTGGCCTTATTTCCGGGAGGTCTTATTATTTTTGAGATGCAGGAGGCCCCTTAACCTCGGCTCCTGCTGCCTTAAGAAAGTTCAAAACATTTTCAAAGATCCATCTCATCCTGGGCACCCTTTTTTTGAACTATTACCATCTGGCAGACGGTACAGGACACTAAAAACAAGGACAAATAGGCTGAAAAACGGGGCAGTAACCATATTGAATTCTATGGTATAGTGCAGGGGTCGGCAACCTTAAACACTCAAAGAGCCACAAAGGTCCTAAATCAGGGGTGCCCTGTCCTAAATGGAAGCCTCCCGTTCAATTCTGGAGCCAACCAGAAGTCCAGTTCCCCCACCATAGAGTCTCCTCCTAGCATGGCATCCTTTTTCCTCTACCTGTCCTAATCGAAAGCCTTATCAATTGTGGAGCTGACTGGAAAACCCGCCCCTTGCCATAGAGTCTCTTCCTGGCACGCTGCGCTTCCCCCCTTCCCAACCGGAAGCTTCTCTCAAAATTGTGGCGCCATCCGGCAACAGGGAGCCACAGCAGAGGAATGAAAGAGCCACATGGGGGTCCAGAGATGCAAATTGCTGACCCCTGGTCTGGTGCAATATCCGGTTTTCAATTTCAATTATATAGAAAGCAAAGGATGTAATGTTTGTGTTTTTATTTTTATAGTTATAATGTACATTGAAGATGGCATTTAATTTCGTTGTACGAGCTACCACGACAGTAAAGTAAAGTAAAGTACACCTCAATCTTGGTCGGAGAGAGCACAGCAGTTATGGGAGAAGGGATAAAATCTTGCAACGAGTCAAAGCCATGGCAAAGATGCCCCTGCCTTTGTATGTGTGTGTGAACACTGCATGGGTGTTAGGAGAGAGACACTCCCTAAGAAAGGCTTCCAAACCTTTAAATTTCATCAGGGGCATGATAAGTTGAGAGGTTCTTGTTTTGCACATTGTGAACTTTTGATACAAAACTTCATTCCTGCAGCTGATTGTTCTTTGAATGCTCAGAAAAAACGTAGGAGAGAAAGTTTGGAAGATTGAATTCCACATGCCAGAAAGAGATTTGCAAAGAGCAAATCCAGGAAAGCTGTTGTAAAATCCTTTTCCCCCGCCCTGCCATTTTCAAGAATAGACAATAACCAACATTCTTTCGAGCTTTGCTATCTTAATCCCCCAGAAGAAGGCAATCAAAGAGATTCCCCCCAGTCTAATTTTAACTCACTATCTCTTGCTTAAAGATTAAAAAACAGTAGAATGGATTTCATCTGGGCATTGGGAAGCTTATTCAGAGAACCTCTGAAGATACACTTTCATTCCTCCGGATCAGGATAAGAGAAGAAGTTCGAATCTTGCAGAAATTCCAACTGTCTACAGACCAAGCAAAGGGTTGGTCAATAAAAACATTTGTACGCAGTGTTGAAAGTTTGCAACAGCCTGAACCAAATACTTGGGGATTGTTGAGCACAAGAAGGGCAATCTCGCCACTGGAGATATAACAGAATAACAGAATTGACCTTGGAGGTCTTCTAGTCCAACCCCTTACTCAAGCAGGAAGCCCCCTAGAATCCAGACCATTACAGACATAGTATTTTGGCCATGGATTGCTTGCACAGAGCAGAAAGTTTGACAAGACAGGTTAAAGCAGTGGTTCTCAACCTGTGGGTCGGGACCCCTTTGGGGGTCGAACAACCCTTTCACAGGGATCGCCTAAGATCATTGGAAAACACATATTTTTGAAAAAATATGGAAAACATAAAATAATTTTATGGTTGGGGGTCACCACAACATGAGGAACTGTATTAAAGGGTCATGGCGTTAGGAAGGTTGAGACCCACTGGGTTAAAGGAACAATATTCAGCTCCATAAATGTGGTCATCTATTGGAGTTTGTCTGGGATTTTATGTCCCTTGAAGAACTTTGAAAAAAAACGGGCTAAAGACGACTGGAGCCATTGGAGAAGGCTTCATTCCTCAGCTGTTCATCATCCATGATGGCATTCCATGGCTTGAAGATGAGCTTCCAACTCAAAATACTTTCAGAGTCTGGCTTGAATTCATTAGGAGACATTTCGGCCAGGGCTTAATTTTTTCATGGTTATTTAAATCAAGGAAAGTCCTACAGTTGGATAGTCCCAACTCCCCAGCTAGGTCACCAGATTGCTTCTCACGGTGCTCCTTGAGATGCTTCTCAGAAGCCTCCAAACATTCTTGATGATATCCTCAACACTGAAGTTCTCCGCAGCTGGCATTAAAAGCAAGCTGCCTCTGACCCAAGACGTTATACATGGCCACTAGGACCGGTTGACTTTAGATACCATTATCTATGATAGCAGCACATTTTCCTTGGATCCCTTCTAATTCATCCAGCCGGTTTTCTTAACAAGTGGACAACAATGGTGGACAATTGTCTTCTTCTGGATGACTTTTTGACTCCCTTGCATTGATTGGCTGATAGATTGTGTTGCTTTGCAACCACATCAATAGAGGTGAGTTCCTAGTCTAATGTACAGTAAAGCCCTGGAATTTCCTGGTGATTTCCTATGTATTGTGTCCCCCCCACCCCACCCGCGTGCGTGCACCGCTTAGTAGGTACAGTCTTGTGTAGCTTTGGGAGAGCCTCAAGATTAATTGGGTGCTGCCATCTGCTGGGGAAGAGACATATCCTCCAGCTGAGCTTGACTTGGGATGACAAGGGCTGCCCAAAGATTGCAAAACTTCTGGAATGGAAACGGAGGAGGAGCAGGAAGGAATGCTGGCTGGGGAATTCTGGGAATTACAACTTTCCAAGGTTGAGTAATGCCGGCCTAGGGAAGGGCAGAGGGGGGTGGGTGAACCTCTCTGTTGAAGACTGCTAATTCTGGCATCATTCAGAGGCCTCTACAAGAAGGCACCCCTCCCCACCCCCAAAGTGGAACTGGGGCAAACTGAAGGCAGCGCATTTCAGCCCCCGAAGAGTCTGCCATGCTCCCCAAAGGCCCCGGGAGGAGTCTTCACATTGCGCAATGTCTTGGCCAGCAGAGCTGGGGAAATTGTGTTGCATCCGAAACCCTGAAAAGCCACATTCAGGGGGATGAAGCAACACTGTGCAAAAATAGACACCGAGGATCTGGCGTGGCGAGAAAAAAGACAACTTTGGCCTTGTGTTATAAAAACAATGAAAGAGAAAGGAGTGGGTGGGGGAGGAGGCATAGGAGAAGCTCCCAGCTGCGTCCATTCCTGGATGCTTTGGGTGCGTCCCCAGAGATCTAATTTGCAGAAGGGAGAACTGTTGCATCCATGATTGATGGCATTTTGCGGGTGCAGCCAATAATACCAAATGCCTTGTTTGTCTCGACTGCAGCCTGAAGGAATCAGAGGGTGGAATGTATGTCCAGATGAGGCCCTGGGGATCAGAGGGAGGGTCATATGTGGAAATGGGGCCCAGGTATGGATGGAGTGGGCGTGAGAGCGAGGAATATGAATTCTGATGAAAACATTTTCTCTTGCCTTCATTTCTTTGCCTTGGCAATGAAGAGCTTTGCTCCTCCCTGTCCTCTCTCCCTGCAGAAGGAGGTGGGGGCCGCGGGGGAGTGGGCGTCCTGCCTTGAGACAAAACTGCTAGCTCTTTTATTCTGCTCTGCAATAGGAGAGGGGGTGGGGATGCACATTCACAGCAAGACAGACGTTAGCACCTTAACCTGTTGGAAAACTACTAGCCAGGATGTTAGGAACAAGAATAGCTTGCTTATAAGAAAAAACCCCACATAGAGGTGCCACACTTTGCAAGATATCCATGACCTGGGATGAAAAACAGGTGGCATTTAGCTATTTAACATAACAAGCTTAGGGTTTAGGGGGGCTGAAATCCAAATAACCAATCAATATTATCTGTTATGCATGCATTATTAGGGGAAGGGCGAAGGATTGAATGCGACCATCCCTTGACTATAAAAACTGCTGTAAGACTCTACTCTTGGCCCTTTGGTTAGATTTTCAAACTGGGGTCCTTATATCTTGGTACCAAAATAAAAGTATAATTCTGTATCACACCTCGTGTCCGGTGACTTATCGGCTTCCACACCAAGCAAGAGCCCAGTTTTGGGGACAACAGCCGTCCTCAGAGTTGGAGCCAATGGTACTCCTCAAGGTAGGAGTGGGAGGGGAGCAGCCCCCCAAAGCCCCCTCCCCTCCCTGTCCCTCAGCTGCTCCCGTTGGCTCCTTGTGGAGCTCCCTTGGTTCTTTGGACCCAGAACTTCAGCACCAGGGCAGGCTCCGTCTTTCTCGCAGGGCTTTTCGGAGGGTTTCCTGCAGATCCATTTTCTCTCAAACCCAACAGACCTTGAGGGCTGTTGGCCAAGCAAGGGCCCAGCTGCCTAATTCTTGCTGCAACCTCTCCTTGCAAAGATTGACAGATCAGCTGAGCCAACAAGGAGGGGAAGAGGCCTGGAAGGACGTGGGGAGAAGACCCAAGGGGGCCAGAGCGGAATTCGGCTTCCTTGCCTCTTGGGCTTCAAATGGATGACCAGTGACCGGTTAGCATAGACTAGAGGAAGAAAACAGACCGAGGAAGCCCACGAGCCTGGGATCTGCTTGGACGTAGCCCTTCTCATGGCATCCCCTTGACTTTTGACCCAACCCTGTGGACACCTCTGGGGATCCGTGAGCAGGAGGTCATGCTTGGCCTTTTACGAGGGGGGCTCTGCCAAGAGTTTCCTCCCTGAGCAAGCGGGCAGACTTTCCCAGCCCTCAGCCCATATTAACAAGGGAGATAATTTCTATTTCTGTCCCTTAAAAGCTCCCCATCGAGACTTTTGGCATGTCAGGGGAACTGCAAGTACTTTAGTTTCTGGTGATATCTGAGCTGGCATCATGCCCATCAACTGCCAGGGATTGGGAAGCTGGCATGTCCTGCAGACTTGGTGGAGCTGCAGCTCCTCTCCTGGGACCATCGAAGGAACTCTTGGCTGCCTTGCATGCAAGACCCTTTCTGCCATGACCTCTGCCTTCCCTGGAAGAGCCTGGGATGTGGAGGTTGGACTGCATCCCCCTCCCCGCAAAGCGGGGACAGCCAAGTTTCTGGCAAAGGAGACACACCATGAGCGATCCCTGCTTTCCAAGAGATGTTTGGAGAAGGAATCCCAAGCCATTCATCATTCAACAGTTCTGGTCTGCAGGCCTCTTCCCACCCACACCCCCATGTCCCACTAACCTTGACTTGGACAGCTGATTGTGTCAAATTCTTGAACGGAGGCTTCTGACTTGCCAGAGAACAGCACAGCAGGAGGTGCCAGCCTCCTTGGAGAGCTTCCACGAGAACCAAAAATAGCTTGCAGAAGATTGTCAAGGGCAGGCTTCTACCAAGAAGCATCGGGCAGGGCCTGCTTCAAACTTGACCCCGCTGAATTTCTGACAGTAGAAGATTTTGAAAAGTGGGAGGCTCGTAGCTCCAGACTCTTCAAGATGGAACTCTAGTTACATCCCCTGAAATAACTCTTTCTTTGCAATCTTCTGTTCTCAGATGAATTGGTACCCTGGTTAAAAATACAAACTACTTATCCAATCTCCTGATTGCCACGGAAGGGGTCCATCAATGCCCGGTGAGCAGCTACCAAGAAGTGAGTGTCTGGCCTAAGCTCTAAACTTTCCATAAAAGTTCATCTAGTCCCGTGATGGCCAACTATGGAACGTGGGGACACAGGTGGCACGCCAAGCCATTTGTTATGGCACACGAGGCGTTGCCCAGTCAGCTCCAGCGCACAGGCGCACGCTGGCCAGCTAACTTTGGTCTTCTTTTAAGGCTGTTTTTCGCCCTCCGGAGGCTTCCTTGAACAGGTAAAAACTGTGCCTCGTGTTTTTTGGGGGGGGAAGCCCAGGTCAGAACAGGAAGCCCCTGGTTCTGGAGGAGAAGCAGCTCAAGGTGGACTTCCCATCTGGCCACAGCCTCTTCTTCATCACTTTTCCTCTCATCACCAGAGAACCGAGGAAGGCTCTTCCCAGCCCGGTTACTGACACATTGAGGGGAGGGACAACTCCCTCCCTTCAATTTTGGAATCTGGATACCACATTGGAGATTTTATTTGTAATTTGGGGCCCAAGTCCCAGTATCCTTTGAAGAACAATGGTTAGAAATGTAGGAGGTCGACGCAGATGGAGGGACAGGCTGGCCTCATTTCCCACAGGTAAAAACTGTGCAGCTGTCCACTGCAAAAATAGCAGCAAGTTCTGTAGCATCTCAATGTTCTATTTTGTCTTCTGGCTAAAAGGAAGGTGGCTAATGAGAGCCCTCACTCTTCAGCCCCCATGGCAAGGGTAAGCCACAGCAGCCTACGTGGGACCGTGGCCCAAGGCCATCCCTGATTGGGCAATGCTTTGACGGAGGGAACAGAAAGCTCTATGGACACCCGTCTGGCTGCGGATGTGTGGGAAGAGAAGACTGTGCTGCTCGGGGCCATAAATCAGAGTGAATGGGCAGCCCAAGCAGAGCCAAGGTAGGTTTTGGCTGCTGTACTGGGGGTGGGGAATTAGGGGGTGTCCGGAGGAAGGAACACAGTGTCCTGAATGGCACATTCAAGGGATAAACAAGCAATTATGCCCAGCACATTAAATGTCACAAGCAAATGCAGGCTAACATGGCTTCCTTCTCTCTACAATGAAATGTTGGTCACAAACGAACAACTTTGTGTGGAAGTTTGCATTTCATGGTAACTGCTGGGAGGGTTGCTAAGGATATATATATTTCAGGGGGTGAAGAGATTTTAAAAAGGAGGAGGAGGAGGAGTTGGTGGTTGAGGAGGAGGAGAAGGAGAAGAGGAGGAGGAGAAGGAGAAGGAGAGGAGGAGGAGGAGGAGGAGGAGGAGGAGGAGGAGGAGGAGGAGGAGGAGTTGGTGGTGGAGGAGAAGAAGGAGAAGGAGAAGAAGAAGAGGAGGAGGAGGAGAGGAGGAGGAGGAGGAGGAGGAGAAGAAGAAGAAGAAGAAGAAGAGGAGGAGGAGGAAGAAGAGGAGGAGGAGGAGGAGAGGAGGAGGAGGAGGAGAGGAGGAGGAGGAGGAGGAGGAGGAGGAGGAGGAGGAGGAGGAGGAGGAGAAAAAGAAGAGGAGGAGGAGGATCAGGAGGAGGAGCAAGGAGAAAAGAGTTAAGTTCCCTCGCCTTGCCAGACTTCATTGCATTAATTATCCATAATGAACCAAGCTGTCCTACACTGATGCAACTGGATTATTATTATTATTATTTTTTTTTTTTACAAATATGCACTTCCTTGTTTGCTCATCTTCAACCAATGTTTCCCAACCTTGGCAACTTTCACGAAGGGTGGACTTCAACTCCCGGAATTCTGGGAGTTGAAATCCACCCATCGTGAACGGTGCCAAGGTTGGGAAACACGAACTTAAGCAAAGGGTGCTGCTGCCTTGCTGGTAGGCCACAGGACTCATCCCTCAGGACCATCCATTTCATGGCAAACCAGCCCCTTCCTGCCTTTCTGTTCCTCCTCCCCTCAACTGTTTTCTTCTAGAGCAACAACCTGCGTCTCACCGCATGGCTTGGCAGAACTGCTGCAAACTGTCTGCCTTCTGCCAAGCTCACCTGGGACAATGGATCCCTTAAAGGTAGGCCAGGTGACCCTTAGGCCCTGGTTGACCCTCCAGGGACACCGCATTTGGGGATGACGGCCCAGGTGGAAGTGTCCCACGGCGACTGTTGTGGCCTTCCACAGACGTGTTGGGAATATGGAGCTTTTTGGCTGGTACCAATCCAGGCACCTGGGAGGCAGAAGGATGCTGGGCACAAGGAAGAAAGGAATAACATTCTGCAAAGGGGGAAGTTCAGAGGTAGTATTCAGCCGCTTCTCTCAAATTTGGGCAAACCAGTAGCGGCAGATGTGGGAGGCTCTGCTCCCCTTCTCCCCCCCCCCCGTCCTGCCATAATGCATTAGCACTGCACATGCCCCGAAGGTGCAGATGCACATGCGTGCAGAGATGTGGTGCCTGCAAGCACTCACATTTGCAAACTGGTGGGGAAGGTAGGTGAATCCTAGAGCTGGGTGAATTAATAGGTTTGGTCATCACGGCTCATCAGAAACTGGGAAAGATGGCAAAAAAAAATGTGTCCGAATTCAATCCTTTTTTTAAAAAAAATAACCCCAATGTAAACACGCCAACAGTTACTCTTGTAGGGTAAAATAAAATAGACCGTGGGCCATGCAGACTACCAAGAAATGGGTTTCTCTCCTCTCCCTGATGGACGTTTAGTATATTAAGAATAGGAAGGTGTTGAAAGTTAAGTTTCTTTGCTGCCTCCTTCTCTTAAGGGCCACGAAAAACAAACTTTTAGTCACAGAAATGGGCGGGGTTAGTACAGTTGCTAAGATGTTTATTGACCATTCATTGCCCTCTACTAGACAGACTTTCTCAAAGCAAATGAAAACATGGTCTTCGGGGGACAGATTGTCCTAGGAGATGAGCAAGGGGAGACCAGAGGAAAAACATGAGTCACGGAGGAGGACGTAACCACTGCTTGATTGTTTCCAGATGGTGATTAGGGAACCCACGGTGGGTGGGTCAGTGGCCTCTCCGTGTCTCCTCCTGGTCAGCCTCCTTCAGGGAGCCAGCAGTCTTGAGGGAACTGGTTTTGCTGGAGGAAAGGGTTTCCCGGCCACTGTTGAACTGGGAGAGGCTCAGCTTGAATAAATGCTGGAGTTTATCCCGGAACTGCCTGCCCACAAAATAGTACAATAAAGGGTTGATGCAACTGTTTGCAAAACCCATGGAGAGCCCAAAGGGCAGAACCGCATCGATCACGGAGGTGAGGTGGCACCTGCTGATCACCTCCATCCAGGAGAGGGCATCCAGGAAGGTCAAGACATGGAAGGGGAGCCAGCAAATCAAGAAGGCCACCACCACGGCGGCCACCAACTTCAGCACCCGGTCCCTGACCCTCATGCTTTTGGAGAACCCCTGGGCCTTCTTCAGGTGCACCCTTATGCAGACGTAACACCCAAAGATGATGGCCATGGGGAGCAGGAAGCCAAGGAGGTTCTTCATTAAGGCTGTTGCAGCCGACCAGGTGGCGTAATTCTCGGAGGGGTAGGCCATGATGCAAGCGTTCACGCCCAGCTCATCGATGTAGTTGACTTCACGCCAACAGAAGGTGGGCAGAGAAGTCAAGGTCGCCAGTCCCCAAACAGCAAAGGTGGCAATGAAGGCCCGTTCCAAAGTCCCTTGCTGGCACCGGAAAGGATGCACAATGGCCTGGTAACGGTTCACACTCAGGCAGGTTATGAAGAAGATGCTTGCAAACATGGTCAAGCAGAGGATGGAGCCGGACAGCTTACACATCATGGAGCCAAAGACCCAGTTGTACCCGTTGGCATAGCTGGCAGCCCAGAAGGGAAGGGTGATGAGGGCCAGCAGGTCAGCCACTGCTAGGTTGAAGATGTAGACGTTGGCCACCGTCTTTGGGCTCCTCTGCCAACACAGGGCTGTGAGGACCAGGCTGTTGCCCACAAGTCCAAGGATGAAGATGACGCAGTAGAGCACGGGGATGAGCACAAACTGGTGGCTGGAGAAGCGGAGGAGGCAGGCGTCCCTGGTGGAGACGTTGGTGGGAGCCAGCTCTTCAGGAGACCGTTCAGTGGCGAGGGTGATGGAGAAGTTCCTGAAATGCATCTTGGCGTCAGAGAAGATGGGGTGGCCTGCAGGACACTCTGAGACATGGAACTTCTGGCTCTGCGCGACCAAGGCTGGATGCTGTTGTCCCTTAAAGGAAGGAGGACAACAGAACAGAAGCATGAATCGCAACTCTTCAGCACCAAAGATGCTTTGTCAAGAGGCCACTGGACTTCCTTGTGTTTCTATATCCATCCATCTATCTATCTATCTATCATCTATCTATCTATCTATCTATCTATCTATCTATCTATCTATCATCTATCTATCTATCTATCTATCTATCCATCTATCATCTATCTATCTATCTATCTATCATCTATCTATCTATCTATCTATCTATCTATCTATCTATCTATCTATCTAAATAAAGTTTTTTATTTTTTCATTTTCATAACAAATAACCACATGTATACTATTACATAACCAACATCATATTATATTATTAAATGTTTACTTCAATTCGTCTTATCATCAACTCCCAAAAACAATTATTGGCTCTTCTGCTCTCCATACACCATATTTGTACCTTATCCATCACTTTCTTCTCCCTCTCTCCTCCCCGTCCCTACCTCCTTTCTTCCCTCTGTCATCCTTCTTTTCTCTACTTCCCCTTCCTCTCTCCTTCTCCTCTCTCCCATTTCCACTCCTTCTTTCTCTCCTCCTCTTCCCCCCTCCTTACCCTCTCTTCTATTCCTCTCTTCTTCTCTTACCTCTCTCCTTTTCTTCCCACTCTTCATCTCATTTACTTGGTGTATTTCAGCCTCTGAGCCAGCTCCATTTTATGTTGATGGTCCTTCTTTTGAAGACATTTCGCTTCTCATCCAAGAAGCTTCTTCAGCTCTGAGTGGATGAGAAGCTAAACGTCTTCCAAGAAACACAAGAAAGTGCCTCTTGGAAAAGCATGACCTGAATGACTGAGAATCTCCATGAATTCTTCAGCACATTTCCCGGGAAAGCTTCCATTCTCCCCAAGGTCCCAGCTTTTGAACATTCCCGTTTGAGTTCTTTTAAAAGACATTTCGGATGGGCCCTCCGGTTTGATGGAGCACAGATTCTCCTGCCTGGTGGAGCACAGATATTCCCCGTTAGCAAACTAGAGTCAGTTGCTGAAGGCATTCGAAGGGAAGTAGAGACGAGGAGAGAGACAGTAAGAGTGGAAATGGATGGCAGCAAAACTCTTTGCTCTTGAAGTCCTGGATGCTACCCAGATGTTTCAGCAGAGGAGGAGGAGGCTTCCTTAGCAATACACATAATCTTTAAGCTGTGCAGCCCTTTAACGCAGGGGTCACCAACCAATGGTCCATGGAGAAAATTTGGGTGGTCCGCAGAAAAATGATCTGCATTTTTTATATTGCCCTAAATACTATTGATCTTTTTTTTAAAAAAAATTGTATCAGTGGTCCGTGGGATTCAAAATTATGAATTTAATGGTCCCTGAAGTCCGAACGGTTGGTGACCCCTGCTTTAAAGGTTGGAAACATTTGAACTTAGAAGCTGTAAAGAGCAGACTTGTCACTTACGGGTTGAAAAAAGGGAGTTTGCAGAATCTGTCCTGGGGCAGCTCAGAGGTCCACAACTGCCTCCTTTTCCTGCATCGGAAGAGGCTTCTTCCTAGCTCTCCCCAGAGCAGCCTCTCTCTCTCTCTCTCTCTCTCTCTCTCTCTCTCTCTCTCTCTCTCTCTCTCTCTCTCTCTCTCTCTCTCTCTCTCTCTCTCTCTCTCTCTGCAGCCAATGGGAGGCAGGGAGGCTGGAAGTGGGCGGGCACTCTAGCCACCCATCCCACGCTGGCTGGCTGGGGATACTTTTCTTAACCCCTTTTGCATCCCCTCATTCCTACCCCTTAAATCTCTGCCTCCATGTTTATCTGCTTACCTTTATCGGCAGCTGAAGTTGGGGTGAAGGAGAGGAGAGTCAGTCAAGCTGAGAGGGACTTGGGAGGGGGACGGGGGGAGACTTGGTGGGGTTGGGGGGAGACGCATTCACTTGGGTTCCTTTGGAGAGCAGAGGTCTGGGGCAACCTCTCCAAGCCCAGCTGGGGTCCATCTTTTCTGCTAGAATGCATGGAATTTACACTCCACCCACCCACCCAGGAGGGGAACACTGGAAAGTGGAAAGGAACTGGCCTCCAGAGCCACAAATAGCAGCTGGGCGGGAGAGAAACATCCCAGCTCTTTAAACCAGTGTTTCTCAACCTGGGTAACTCTAAGATACTGTATGAAGAACGGTTGCAGGAACTGGGTATGTCTAGTCTGATGAAAAGAAGGACTAGGGTAGACATGATAGCAGTCTTTCAATATCTCAGGGGTTGCCACAAAGAAGAGGGAGTCAAGCTATTCTCCAAGGCACCTGAGGGTAGAACAAGAAGCAATGGGTGGAAACTAATCAAGGAGAGAAGCAACTTAGAACTGAGGAGAAATTTCCCGACAGTGAGAACAATTCATCAGTGGAACAGCTTGCCTCCAGAAGTTGCGAATGCTCTAACACTGGAAGTCTTTAAGAAGATGTTGAATAACCATTTGTCTGAAGTGGTGTAGGGTTTCCTGCCTAGGCAGGGGGTTGGACTAGAAGACATCCAAGATCCTTTCCAACTCTGCTATTCTATTCTAAGATGTGTGGACTTCAACTCCCAGAATTCCCCAGCCAGCATGGGGAATTGAATTCTGGGAATTGGAGCCCACCGAGGTTGAGAAACACTGCTCCAGGCCAACCTGGGGGTCCTTTTAGGCTAGGCCTTCGGGATAGCAGCACCTCTTCCACTCTGGTACTCTCTGATCACTGACGTTAGTAGGAGAAAACTTTGGGGAGAAGTTTGTGAGTTCCACGGACATTCTGAGATTAGGTCAATTCTTCTGGAGGCTTTTCTTGAAACGGCAGAGGGAACAGTGGCTGGTGTTTGGCTTTTCAGGATGGAGCACTCTCCACTTAATCCTCTTTCATTAAAAGGATTTACACAACAACCAAAAATGAGGAGGGAATCTGGTAGCAGCTGTAGCTACCAATCCTAGTAGGACATGATGGTCGTTCTTCAGGGGTTCAATAAGCTCTTTTCAGGCTTCCTGGAGAAGCTGGAGCTAAACTGGGGGCCCTGCAGCCATTTCTTCCTCTTTTCTCTTTGTCTGTGTGGAAAATAGTTGTCAACAGACAAAAAACAGCATGTGCAGCCGATGAGTTGGGTCCCAATGCACAGAATTTAGGCCATTCTAAATTTACTAATTACCCAACGCTTGGAGGGTGGAGCTGGCCCCGTTTCCAGCTGTGAACAAAACATGACACGAATTGAGAGTTGTGTTCCCCTCGGCCCAACGATGTGGTTAGTCATGAGGTATGAGAAGATAATTCATTGCAAAGAGGCTTGCAAAAAAACAAACCCCACACCCTATGAGATCTTCCAACACAATCCCTCATCCTCTGGTGGCTTCTTGTTCAGCAGAAATGCCTAAACAAAAACATACTGCCTTGGCTTTGCTGGTCAAGAATGCTGCTCTTTCCTGGAAGTTTCCATGCAGCACCCTTTCAAAATGGTCTCGTGAGATGGTCACTGCTGCACGTGCCAACTTCTGTTTGTGGGATGTCACCAGAGGAAGCATCAACAACTTTGTGCTCAGGATTTCTAAGAAAGCAGAAGAACTTCTATGGAGATTCTCAGTCATCGTATGCACATGCACCAAAGACAAATTCCTTGTGTGTCCAACCACACTTAGCCTATTCTAGTCTAGTCTAGTCTAGTCCATTCCTCAGTCCAATATTCTAGTCTAGTCTAGTCTAGTCTAGTCTAGTCTAGTCTAGTCTAGTCCATTCCTCAGTCCAATATTCTATTCTATTCTAATCTAGTCTAGTCTAGTCTAGTCCATTCCTCAGTCCAATATTCTATTCTAGTCTAGTCTAGTCCATTCCTCAGTCCAATATTCTATTCTATTCTATTTCATTCTATTCCATTCCATTCCATTCCATTCATCCAGGTCACAGTTCTCCCAAAGGTGCTTTTTCCAGAGGCAACTGGACTCTCTGTTTTTCCTTGAAGACATATTGCTTCTCATCCAAGAAGCTTCTTCAGTTCAGTCCAAGAAGCTTCTTGGATGAGAAGCGAAATGTCTTGAAGGGAAAAACAAAGGCAGTCCAGTTGCCTCTGGAAAAAGCACCTTTGTGGGGAAAGCAGAAGAATTCCCTCCGATGGGTGGCCTCTAGAAACTGCGCTGAACGGAGGCTGCGAGAACATTTTGGCTTCTGCAGATTGAGGAAACCACGAGGTAGAAGATGCAGCTAGTCGTCCTCTTTTTTTCCAGCTTTGCATCAATCAAATCTGGGCAAAAGTTTTTCCAGGAAATCCTTTACCTGGGCCATCCTAAACTAGGATTTGATCATGGGATTGTTGGACCTCTTCTGCTACCCACGGCATAAACAACCAATGTCCTGGGAGGTGTTTTTCCTTATTCATCCCATTGTTTGTCCAAACAACATTTGGGGTGCTGCTTTTGATGACAGGAAATGCCCTGAATTACTGCATTTACCTTTGCATTTTGCAATCAAGCCCTATTAACTCTAACAAATGTTATTCGTGGGAAGGATTCTGGAGATGCAGAGCCTGTTCTGCAGCACTTCCAGCCAACGAGAAAGACAACCCACGACTTCATTCCCCGAGACCATTATTTCTCCTGCAAAGCTTTCGATAATCTCACATCTTTAGTTTCCAATTGGCAATTGTGCTTGGGGGGGAGGGAGGGGGGGAGGGAGGGGGGGAGGGAGGGGGGAGTTACCCCACAGACATACCAGTTGATAAACCCCACCCCCCAGCCAGGCTGGCTGTAGTCCAGACCTCCTGCTGAACCTCAGATTCAGGAATGCCGACTCAGAACGCAGGCTGAATTATTCTGGCTTTTCTTGGCCAGGTGGGGCCATGCCAGAGCTTTGCAAGAGAGAGACCCCCTTGGCTCAGGGGCTGGAGTGGGAGGCAGCTGTGGGGCAGGAGTGGGTTTCGGCTCCCGTTGCAACCGGTACGCTGCAACAGGAGCTGGGCGTGCACCACAAGGCACACCCATGGCCTGCGATGCTCCAGCTGCTCGGCGGAGTGTCGCACAGGCACCGTACGCTGCACACGCGTGTACAAATGGCCCATTTCCTTCAAATGCAGGTAAGGAACGAGGGCGGGCTCTCCAAAGCACCGTGGCTGCTGCTTCCAGCTGTCACTGAATGTATGCGCATATCGGGGCGTACCACTTGCAACCCACCACTGCTGTGGGGGAAGAGGGAAAGCAGGAAGCAGCAGAGAACTGAGCCAAGGGAGGGAAGGGGTTGGGGGTAGGGGCTTTGCCAAGGAATGGAGGGAATTTGACATGGAGCTCGGCAACCTTAAACACTCCAAGAGCCACAAAGGTCCTAACTCAGGGATGTCCAAACTTGGCAACTTTAAGACTTGTGGACTTCAACTCCCAGAATTCCCCAGCCAGCTGGGGAATTCTGGGAGTTGAAGTCCACAAGTCTTAAAGTTGCCAAGTTTGGACACCCCTGTCCTAACTGGACGCCCCCTGTTCAATTCTGGAGCCGACCGGAAGTCCAGTTCCCTCACCCTAGAGTCGACCGGAAGTCCAGTTCCCTCACCCTAGAGTCGACCAGAAGTCCAGTTCCCTCACCCTAGAGTCGACCGGAAGTCCAGCTCCCTCACCCTAGAGTCTCCTCCAGCATCCTTTTTCCTCCATCTGTCCTAACAGAAAGCCCTACCCATTGTGGAGCCGACCGGCGACAGGGAACCGAGCAGAGGGGTGAAAGAGCCACATTCCAGAGCCACAGGTTGTTGAGCCCTGGGCTGGAGGGAGCTCTCTTGAAAAAGGGGGCTCAACCATCAAGGCAATTCCAGGGGGGGGAAGCCCCCAAATTCCAGGCCTCATTCAGTGGTCTTTGTCAGGCTAGCTGATAAATTAAACGTCACTCTTGTGCCAAAAGCAGATTGGTAAATATTCAGCCATCCAATAAAGGGGAGTATTTATAGCTCAGGGTTGAGATGAGGTGATCTTTGGAGCACTCTGAAACCCGCCATCCTGGGCCCAACGTTTGGGAAGCCAGGCTCTGCCTGTCACAAGCCAGGACAAAGGATGAGTGATGGAGGAGTAACACCTCCTTAAAAAACCTTGGTCCAGCTGGCCCGGCTGGTGGCACCTCGTAAGGGCCCCTTCCCAGGGTTACAGGAGAAGACGGTCCATGGTTTTGAAGGCGGAAGAGGGCTCTGCGCCCCAATGGCCGATAAAAGTGGCAGAACCATCTTCCAGAAGGGAAGCTCCGATTACAAACTTCCACTGCCTTGTGGCTACATCCACTACTGGAAAAGGCTTCAGGAGTCAACCTCCAGGCAAAATCCGGAGCCGCAATCCCTGAAGCAGTTTGTGACTGTGTACAACCACGTTCTGGTAACTCCTGCAATGCAGCTGGAACCCATCGTATCGGCTCTGCCATCCCATTGGACTATTTCAGCGACGTGGAGTGGGGGATCCGCTGCTTGGGTAACAGTCTATCCTCCATATTAATCTACCCAGGCCTCGTGCTCTGGAGAGGACACTCCAGCTGTGCATACAGCATTGAAAGACACTCGGTCACCAGGCTGAGGCAAAGAGGCAGTCCCGGAACCAGCGAAATCGGGGAGGGGGGGCTGGGCTGGGGACAGAATGGATCTGCCCTCCGTGTGGAAGGGATTCCCACTCCCGAATTGTCCTTTTTAGCTACACCAGATGCTTCTTTAGGACCTCTTTCCAGAGCACGATACCATAGTCTTTTGAGACGGAAGGATGCCACAGCATGGTGCTCTCTGAGCTTGGTGGATTTCTCGCAGATGTTTCATGAGCCAAACTAGGTAACATCATCAATGTTGTACTAACCATGCCGGCTGGGGAATTCTGAGAGTTGAAGTCCACAAGCCTTAAAGTTGCCAATTTTGGAGACCCCTGGCTTAGAGGAAGAGGAAGAATGCCCTGTTCCCCCCCCCCCAAGAGCGCTGATGCCTCCAAGGAAGAGACCTCTCTCAGCCCCTCTCCAGAATACAAACCTCACATTTCCCACCCAGCCACCATCAAACTGAGATCATCTCGGGCAATACAAATACTTTTTAAACTTTCCAGATGTGAATTCTAGAGTTGGTTCATCTCATTGGGAAGTTTAGGGTGCCCCCTAGTGGCACCGAGCAACTTTTTGCCATGTTCGTTTTTCATGAATTTACTCCGTTAAATTCCTTTGCTTGTGTATAACTACCGTAACTCCCTTCTGCAAGTTTTGATGTTTGGACCTCCCTCTTGGGAAGGTTTTGTTAAGGTTCTTTGCTCCTCCACCCAACAGGTAGACTACAGGTTCAGGTGTTGAATCTAGGCATTGTGACTGAATCAGGGTTCAGGCAAAACGTGTCATCACAAGCCTATCTCAGAGTGATTTAGCCAATAAATTATTATTAGGCAAACCATAGTTTAGCTGGCTGTGTGAATGCTGACAGGGGTAGAAAGGAAGGGGTGGTGAGGTTATTCTCATTCTGTTTATATTAGGGGCACCCAATCTCAGCAACATTAAAAGGCCTGTAGACTTCAATTCCCAGAATCCCTCAGCAATGCTGGTTGGGGAATTCTGGGCATTGAAGTCCACAGGTCTTAAAGTTGCCAAGGTTGGACGCCCCTCATTTATATTCTTTTTTTATGTCCAAAAGAATATTTCAACCTGTTAGGAATGTAAGCTAACAGTTGGGTCAGCAATATATAAACCCTGATGGTAGTACTGTTTCTTTAAGTACTGCTGTAAAATGGGCTTGGTTGCTGTTACCTCAAGCAGCCATAAGAGGGAGCCAGAATGACTGTAAGCTCTGTTTGTTAGATGCTGATCGGTGGATACTGTTTGTAGATGTATCGTGAGTTACTGTGAGTTTTGCTACTGTTAGCTGCTTTGTGTGCTGAACTGATCATATGATACTGGACTGTGTTCGATGGATCACTCCTTAACTGAGAACATTGATAACTGACTGACTGAACCGTGTGCAAATTGAATTCTGAATACCTCTATTTTCCACAAAAAGTAAAAACCTATTTAAACTGCAGTGTCTCTGTAGGCTGGTTTGTGTGTTCTTCAACACAACTCTCATTACGCTGTGCGCACTCTGCGCACTCACTCTCCACTCCCCTAACAGGGAGACTGCCGGGAATATTAGCAGGAAGAAGCCAGGGGATATATAATAGCAGTCTTCCAATATTTGAGGGGCTGCCCCAGAGAGGAAGGGGATCAAGCTATTTTCCATAGCACCCAAAGGCCAGAGAAGGAATAGTGGATGGAGACTGACCAAGGAGAGATTCAACCTAGAAATAAGGAGGAACTTTCTGAGAGGGAGAACAATCAACGCATGGAACAGAAGTTGCCTTTGGAGGTTGTGGGGGCTTCATCACTCGAGACTTTCAAGAAGAGATTGGACTGCCATTTGTCAGAAATGGAGTAGGGTCTCCCGCTTGAGTGGGGGGTTGGACTAGATGACCTATAAGGTGCCTTCCATTTCTGCTAATCTGTTAATGGAGAAATATCCAAGACCTGCACTGGCGAAACCAGGATTCCAAGCCAGAGTTGCGTTTCAAAGAGGTTTTGTGAAAGAAATCCAGATGCCAGGTTTATAAACCATTTTTATTTCATCATCAACTGCTTTGCCGCCATAATCCAATGCTGTGAATACGTAACAGGGTGATCTCAGGGGTAGCTAACAGCTTGCTAAAGCCAGAATATACTTGCTCCTATGGATAAAAGCCTTTTCTTTGGTGATAACATTTTCCTTTTATTTATAAAAAATAGTTTCTTTAATCTCGGCCCATTCTGCTCTTCAAGTTACTAGTCCCTGCCTTTTGCAGAACGGGCCCGGTCTCACCTGTGGCACCCCTTCTCACACAGTTTGTAACAGACAGCTCGTGTCAACTTAAATATCTTAATTTTTTTTTAAAAAAATTGGTTTCCATGCAGTTTTTGGAAAAAATAAAAATAAAAAAAATATGTCCAGGCAAAATACAAAAGAAAACCAAGGCAACACATAAAAATTGCATCGATTTGAGTTCTCTGGGTTCAAATTAAGCTGAGGCAAGGCGGTGGCCTTTGGAGATGGTGAGTAACGTGGGAATAAAAAACTCGCACAAAGGAAAATGTGTTGTGCTTTTGTCGAAAGAGGGAAGCGACAACACAGTTGTGCTGTGAAGGCGAATGAAAGCAGCACCGTGACTTCAGAAGGCTGCAGGGAAACTGAGCTGGGCAGCCGTTGTGAGCTTTGCCCACTTCAACCCGGCCAGGTGCCAGAGCGCCACCAGGGGAAGCGGGGGCACCAAATTCCGCTTCCCCCAGTGGGAAACTCACACTCAAATCAAAACCAAACCAAGCTTCTAGTCCTTCGGGAGGCGGACTGAAAGTGAGAGACAGTGAGAGCGGCCTCCTGAGACTTTTCAATGGCACGACTCCTTCTCTGTGGCTAGATGTGCCAAAGGAGCTTCCCCGAGAGGACAAATTCCGTAAAATAAGAGCCTTCCTGCCTTCTTGCCTAACGTCGTATGATTTCTACTAAGTGGTTTTTGTTTCTGTTTCCTTTAAAGGTGTTTCCTTTAAAACGTTACTGCATTTGCACCCATGACCGAACAGCAGGTTAAATTACAAAGAAAAAAAGAAACAGTTAAGCCCATCTCAAACCTTGGAACCACTAGAAACTCCTATTATTATTCTTTTTTGTTTAAAGGAAACTTTCTTTTCTTTCCTTCTTCCTTTCAGGACAGGAGAGTCAGATGGCCAGTCCCAGGACTGACCACTCTCCTGAAAACTGCCCCTCTGGATGAGGAAAGAAAGCTTTGGTCGGTGTGCCGGCTATCGGCATGAGGGCGGATTGTTCCCTTGGGCACTTGAGGAGATGCAACCTTGAAATTTCTGAGGAAGGAAGGGAAGGAGGGAAGGAGGGAGGGAGGTGGCTAGATTGGTTCCCGACCCCTCTCCCAGACCTATCCTGGTCTGGGTGGCCAAGCCCAACGGAGAGTCCTTGAGCCAAAGAGAGTCCACTCTTCCGGAAGCGGAGCAGAGCACTTCAGTTGGGCGCTGGGGGTGGGGAGGGGGCAGGCTGGGGGTCTTTGCTCTTTAAACGCGCTTCATCCCTCGGCCCATCAGGCAGGCAAACACAGTCATCACCATCTTGGGCTTCACCTCCACCACGTCATCTGGCAGGGCATAGACGCGGGCACCGATCCTCCTGGCCATGGAGACGGCGTACCTAAGAGAGGAAAGAGGGGCCTGTCAGGAGGGGGCAAGAGATCTGCCTGCACCCCAGCAGAGGAGGCCCTGAACCCTGAACCGGTCTAACTCCCGTGGGGGGTAGATGGATGGGTTAAACTGCCCCCAGAGCCCTGGCGAAGGACATGCCAGGCAAGGGAGTCCGGCTGGCTTCCCTTAAAAACCGAGAACGGGTGAGCCCAGCTCTTATGGCTCAGCAGCCACAGCTGGTGCCATGGCTCAGGTCTTGGCCTGACCACTGACGATGCCTTCCACCACCGCCTGAGATTAAACGTGCCTGAGAGGTCTTTGGTTATGAGCAGCTCGGGTTGGTAGTCGGGCTGTTGCTCTGAGCTCTGAGCTTGGCAGTTTGCAAACATTTCGTCACCATTCGAGGAGACGTCGTCCGTGCTCTTTGAACTTTGCTCCTCTCTCAGAACACAGGCCTTTAAATACCTTTTTAATGGGACCTTTTTTTTATTCATCTGTGTGATGTATATTAGCGTACTTAGTTCAGATGCTTCTGAGGGGCGGTCTGGTTTCAGAACCAGCCATTCAAACAGTCCGAAACCGGAAGCATCTGAACCAACTACACTAACGTACATCACCCAGACGATACTCAAAACCAAAGACCGAGTAACAACAGCCAATCAACAATCAGACCATGACTCAGAAGTAACGAACTACATCCACACTAATTTACATCACATCAAAAGGTACCCTATTTTTCGGAGTATAAGACACACCAAGATTTTGAAGAGGCAAATTGGGGAAAAAAAGGTTTCGCACTCTGCAGACCTCCCAAAAATGGCCTGGTTTTTTTTTTTTTTTGAAAATGGGCCTGCTTTTTGTCAAAACAATGGCTGCGCATAGCCTTTAGGAGGCTTCCAAAGTGCTTCTGGGGGCTGCAGGGGGAAACGAGCATAAAACAGCCCATTTTATACTCATTTTTGCCGTCCCCAGCCCCCAGGAGCACTTTGGAAGCCACCTAAAGACTATGCATGGCCATTTTTGCAAAGGGGGTGGGGGTTCCGGATGCCAAAAATGCTGTATTCCGTGTATAAGACGCACCCAGATTTTCACCCTCTTTTTTGAGGGAAAAAAGATGCGTCTTATACTCCAAAAAATATGGAATTTAAAGGCCAGCGTCCCGGCACACGAGCACAATTCAAACCGTGCTGACAACGACTCCTCGAATGGTGACGAAATGTTTGCAACCAAACTGCCAAACTCGGAGCTCAGACCAACTCGCCCCCTCTCCCCCCCCCCCCAATTAAATGTGCCGTCTGAACCAGCCCTGCCCCAGAGGAAGGCTGAAAGGGCAACTAAGCCTGGCCTCTCACGTGGCATTGCTGTGCTTGTCTTCCTCGGAGAGCTCTCCCGTCTTCACAAGGTCGTAATTTATGCAGCCGGGTTGAATAGCGTCGATTAAATCCACCACGGCCAGGCTGCTGCTGATACTTTTGTCCTGGAGAGAAAAATGAGGGTCACCTCAATGAAAAGGGTGGACGCATCCGATGAACACCACCCATTTTAATTGGGGGGGGGACAGTGGTGGGTTGCAGGCGGTACGCGTACCAGTGCCTGCCCGGAGCACTGGGTACTGTTCCGGTATGGCGCTCCAGAGGGCCCACCCACAAGCCCGAGCTCTTTATCTGTATTTGAGCTCTTTGGCGCTTCCGTACACGCCACTTGCGCAATGCTCCGCCAAGCAGCTGGAGCGTCACGGAGCCGTCACAAGGGGGAAGGACACATGCGCAATTGCACGCATTCATGTGGTGGACGCCGGGCCCCCATCGCACCGTACCGGTTGCAACGGGATCCGGAACCCACCACTGGGGGGGGAGAATACGGTGTAGCCCAGTCACTGGAGAAGGACTGGTCAGCTGGTGATGTGTCTGGTTGGCTTGGAGCAGTGCTCAACTTTGTAGTGTTTTGGGGTTTGTGCAAAGCACCACTAACATCTTTTTCTGCCAGCAAAGATACGAAACCGTTTTTACTGGTGGTGTCCAGCATAATTTTGTCAATCATGCCTGATTGCTTTGCTTTCTGGAGACAAGGCAGCTCCCTGAAGATGGCCAGGAAAGTTATTACTGTAAATGAGTGGCAAACTCAGCATTGTTTTATTGCAAAACTCCTTTTTTTTTCACATGCTCAGTAAGCCTTTAAAAATCCAACTGTTGGAAAAGGGGGTTAGGGTGGAATTAGGATTTTTGTAGATTCTGCGCTAAGGAGCAACGTTTGTCCATTGCCTGATTTACTCACTCCAGCTCACTCTTTGCGACAACAAGATCTCAATCACCCACCTTAAAGCTCTGGATAGAACTTGATTTCCCAGCTTCTTTTAAGGTTGTGTTCACCCAATTTACAATGATGTCATCGTTGGCTTTCTGACCATCTCCGAGGTTCTCCAGGACATTCAGAGTGTATCTGGACAAAGGAGACGTAGAAAAGTTACCCAGAACACAAAAACGGGGGAAAGCCTCGGAGGCAACGTCTAGGTGTGATTGAACCCCTAGAAATGTAGGTTTCCCATGGAGGGCGTGAGCCTCAAATGACTTGGACTAAGTGGTACGGATGCGAGGATACCTTCTCATCAACTGCCAGAGTAAAGCCAGGGTGAGGGTCGGATTCGCGTCGTTCAGATCCTGTCCGCCAATGCCAACCAACGAAAACTTCGCTGGATGCTTTCCTAGATCAACCGCATAGTTGCAGTTTTCCAGCTGTTTGGTAAGACAGAAAGAGATTGGAGAGGGGGGAGAGAGAGATCACAGTTAAATCTTGGGTGGGGCCAGGAAGCAGCCTTAGTGGTCTTCTTTTCATCCCTCATAGCCAGAGGACTTTGGAGCTTGAAATGTGCCAAAGTGTTCTGACCGAGGCTTCTTTCCAAGAGCCTGAAGCAAACTCCTGGTCCCGACAAAAAACCCTTTTATTAATTGACTGTGAGTTCTGCTCATTCACATCCAGCAAAGTCTTTCAAGGGAGGATTTACAGTCACAGACCTTCTCTGGCTTGGAGAGATGCCAGGGCGACATCTGCAAAACTTGGCAAGGAGTCTCAGAGAGTCACGAACCAATGAAGCGAACTAATTGTCTCCTGCAAACTCCACTCCCCTTACGCCCCTCTTTTACTTCCTCTGGGAGGGGCCATTCACAGTCCACCTATGGCCTTACTCCCAAGTCAACCCCTGTTCTTTAGCTGTTCCCTTCATCTGGCAACTCTGCACATGCACACGCTGGGAACAAGCTCCAGCTGTTCTTCTGTCTCACTGATGTCTGACTCCGAAGGCAGCTGATAACTGGCATACGACTCTGGCCCCCTCTCTGCCTCCGACACAGAGCCTCATCAGAGCCTTCCCCAGGCTCCAGGTCTGGCCCAGGTTCCTCCCCAACCTTCTAACTGTCCGAATCGGCTGCCAGCTCCTCTGGCTGCTGACAGGCCACAACACAAAGCTAGTCTTTTCTATAAGCCAAGCAAGATCTTTGGCCCCAATGAGAGGCTCTCATTTCATGGAATGCAATGGGGGAAAATTGGCCCTTTGGCTCAACCCTGCATGGAGGGAAGAGTGGGACTCAGCTATCAGCTATTTGGGACAGCATCTAGAACTCCTTTACCAACATGGGCTAAAGCAACAGGATTTCCCTGAACTGAACCGAAAATGGCTAGTTTAGAAACCCCCAAGGCTTCAGCACCTTCTTCATGTTTGCCCCAAGTTTTGGGTATGGAGGTCTGTTGACTTTGTTCCAGTCAACGGGAACTTTGATCTTCTCGTAGAGCTGTAAAATCACCAGGGCATCTTGGAGGTCACTAGAAGAGAGAAGAGAAATCTGCTCACTGAGAAGTTCAGTTTTCAAAAAGGACCTGAGGACGGATGGGATCCTGGTTATGTCAACTAGGCCTCCGGAAAAGAAGCCAGACGTACCCGTAGAGATGATTGACATGAGGGTTTACACCAAGAGAATTCATCCAGTTGCGGAAGGTCCGTTCCTCACGGGTTTCACCTAAGTTACAAAGAGATGCTGTTGAAGGAGTCTGCCTTTGCTTCTCTACGCATAGACAACACCACAGACACAAAATTAAAGCAAATGTCCTCAAAATGCTAAGAGACAAGAGAGCAGAAGTCTACACAAAGATAGCTTCCTTCCTTCTTTCCTTCCTTTCCTCCCTCCTTTCTTCCTTCCTCCCTCCTTTTCCTTCCCTCTCTTCTTTCTTCCTTCTCCCCTCCCTTCTTCCTTCCTTCCCTTTCTTCCTTTCCTTTCTTCCTTTCCTCCTCCCTCCCTTTCCTTACCTTTTTCCTTCCTTCCTTTCCTTCCTTCCTTCCTCCTTCCCTCCCTTCTTCCTTCCTTCCTTTCCTTCCCTCCCTCCCTCCTCCTCTTCCTCCTCTCTCTTTCTCTCTCACCCACCCTCCCATTAATCACCCAGAAGGAGGAACTTCTCACCTTCTAGCAATGTCCAGTCAATGTCTTTGTTTTCCGGCTTGATGAGGGCTGGATACTTGTTGAACAAGTTGGCCACAAAGGCCAAATTCAGCTTGGGGTTGCCGCTCACAACATCTGCCGGGGTAACAAACTGCCGACAGCCCAGCCTATCTGCTTGCTGCAGCATGCACTCTGCCCTCTTGAGGTCATCTTTCTCCTACAGGGAAGGAATGGCACAGATGGTACTTTCTGACGTTGGGTTAGAGCAGGGGTGTCCAAACTTGGGAACTTTAAGACTTGTGGACTTCAACTCCCAGAATTCCCCAGCCAGCAGAACTTACACTCTTGTAATCCCTTCCTCTGCAATCTCTCCACTTACATCAGAGGTCTACAAACTTGGGAACTTTAAGACTTGTGGACTTCAACTCCCAGAATTCCCCAGCCAGTGGCTGGGGAATTCTGGGAGTTGAAGTCCACAAGTCTTAAAGTTCCCACGTTTGGCCACGCCTGGGTTAGAGGAAGCCACTACTGTGGGAGAAGTATTTTCAAAGGCAGGCTCTGAGATCTGGAAGACCTCAGGGATTCCACGGGGATGTGAAGATGGCTGCCATGATTAGGCCCTGAGGCCGCCATCTTGATTTCTTTTTATGTCTCCCCCTCCCCCTTTGAGATGTTCTTTACAGAAGGAGTGAAGAGGACCATCCTACGCTAACACAGACCATCTTCCAGAAGGCCTTCAAACAGAATGAAATGCATGTTGACCATGAGAACACTCACATTGAAGCCTGACATGTTGATGATGATTTGAGGTTCTCCTTCCTTCTGTCCTTTGGGGGAAATTTGGTTGAGGAGATGGAAGTAGGCTCTGGAGTCCTGGAGGAGGCAGAACCAGACAAAGATTAGAGCAAGGTCTTTCCACTTTGAGATGGGGGGGGGGGACTTCAACTCCCAGAATTCCCCAGCCAGCCTGAAGTTGAGAAAGACTGCATGAGAAGCAACTGAGTTTTTTTCAGCCCAAAGTTATGAATCAATCCCACGTGATGTTATATGTCAATCAGAAGTAGGAAGCGTTCCTGTACCTTGACAGAGTTATGGAAGTCGGAAAGCTTGTGAAATCAAAAGAGAAAAAGCCAAAGGAGAGAGAGAGAGAGAAAGAGAAAGGAAGTCCGGACAGCATAGGAAAGAAGAGAATTAAGAAGGTTAGATGGACAATAATCTAGACCGAGAGAAGGCAAAGGATGCAAGTCACTTAATCCAGACCAGACTCCCTGGAGGACCATTCAACTCCCAACCACCCCCCTTCCCAAATGGAAGACTTGCATGGACCTCCTCCCACCAAGACCTCTAATACCTTTATCTCGGAGCTGAAGTTGTTGATCTTGTGCCACCCGGCGCTCTCCAGGTGGTAATTGGCCCATCGCAGGAGAAGCTCTTCCGGGGACAACTTCATCAGATCTTCCAAAGTCTCCCCATCACACAGCAAGGCAGCCAACGCTGAAAAGGAGGAGAGAAGGAAGTCTTACAATACAATACAATGCAATACAATACAATACAATACAATACAATACAATACAATACAATACAATACAATACAATACAAAAGCAGAGTTGGAAGGGACCTTGGAGGTCTTCTAGTCCAACCCCCTGCCCAGGCAGGAAACCCTATACCATTTCAGACAAATGGCTATCCAACATCTTCTTAAAGACTTCCAGTGTTGGGGCATTCACAACTTCTGGAGGCAATTCTGTTCCACTGATTAATTGTTCTCACTGTCAGGAAATTTCTCCTCAGTTCTAGGTTGCTTCTCTCCTTGATTAGTTTCCACCCATTGCTTCTTGTTCTACCCTCAGGTGCCTTGGAGAATAGTTTGACTCCCTCTTCTTTGTGGCAACCCCTGAGATATTGGCAGACTGCTATCATGTCTCCCCTAGTCCTTCTTTTCATTAAACTAGACATACCCAGTTCCTGCAACTGTTCTTCATATGTTTTAGTCTCCAGTCCCCTAATCATCTTTGTTGCTCTTCTCTGCACTCTCTCCAGAGTCTCCACATCTTTTCTACATCGTGGTGACCAGAACTGAATGCCGTATTCCAAGTGTGGCCTTCCCAAGGCATTATAAAGTGGTATTAACACTTCACGTGATCTTGATTCTATCCCTCTGTTTATGCAGCCTAGAACTGTGTTGGCTTTTTTGGCAGCTGCTGCACACGGCTGGCTCCTATTTAAATGGTTGCCCACTAGGACTCCAAGATCCCTTTCACAATTACTACTGTTGAGCAAGGTACCACCTATACTGTACCTGTGCATTTGGTTTCTCTTACCTAAATGTAGAGCCTTACTTTTTTCACCATTGAATTTCATTTTGTTAGATAGCGCCCAATGTTCTTACTGCAGCCCCCCCCCCCCCAATTCATGGTTCACCCTGCCCAAGGAAGACACTTCGTTTGTCTCTTCAGTTGATGTAAACCTTCAGGTGCCCCAAGAGATCCTGGAAGCTTCTGTGCAGGTCTCTTTATTTCCTCCCCATAATTGCAAAAGAGTGGACGGGGCTATAGCTGAGAGGGGAATTGGTCCAAAATCACCCCATAAGTCTGCAGGGCCAAGGGCTGATTTGGACAGGGGTCTGCCTGGCCAAGTCTTTGACCAGCACAGCAGGCTGGCTCTCAAAACCATTCGGGGAAATCAATTGAAGGCTAAGCGGTTTATTAGAATTCTTTAAAAATTGCCTCTGCTGAATCTTAATCCTTAGATTTGATCTCTTAACTTTATTTACAAGAGAAGCAAATTAATGACTTTGAGGGTTAAGTCCTTGGCAGATGTTTTTCTCTCTTTCTTTCTATCATGCTGGATTATGAAACCAAAAGAAGGTCAAATAAGGGTTTTAATTTATGGGAAGCATAAACCACTCTATTCGATGGGGCCAAGAGAGACTGTCTATTTTGATATTCTAAGAGGGCGGGAGCAAATGTCTCCAGACAAAAGCTTAGCCTTTGGTAAACAAAAATTTATAATCTTATTCTTCCCTAGAAAGAAAGGAGATACTGGTCACTTCCTAACTAACCCATTTAGGAAATACTTTGGCCTAACTCAGGGGTGTCCAAACTTGGTAACTTTAAGACTTGTGGACTTCAACTCTCAGAATTGAAGTTTAGGAATTGAAGTCCACAAGTCTTAAAGTTCCCAAGTTTGGACACCCCTGGCCTAACTGATGGTTAAATATCTATTTAGACCAGCACATTTCAAATTTGACAACTTTGTGTAGACTCCACTTCCCAGAATTCCCCGTGCTGGCTAGGGGATTCTGTGGGTTGAAGTCCACACCTCTTAAAGTTGCCAAGTTTGAGAAATACCCCACGTGGATATCCTGCTGGCATATCCCATTCCTTGCACAGGGCTTAAATAAAGGTTGAGCACAACTCTCTTGCCATCCAGTTACTTGTGTATCCCATCCTATAACTTTCCCCCATCAAAGGCTAGTCCAGCCGTGCCCCAACCCATTCAATGCCCTCCACAACCCACAGCGGACATGGGCACTGTTGCATATTGAACAATTGGCAGCAGAGGCCCCGATGAGCTTCTCCTACCTTCATTTTTGCTGAGTTCTATGTCGGCAAACAAGCCAATCTTGATAATCTGCCAGAGGAGGCCGAGGACCAGGTGGGGCTTTCCTTCCCTTAAATCCTCGGCTCCGATGTTGACCACGTGGCACCCAATGGCGGAAGCAGAATTCAGAGCCAAATTCAGATTTTCCTGCAAATGAAGAAGAAGCCTTTTTCATGGGAAGTCATCTGTAGTCTTGAGGCCATGAGATTCAGGATGGGATGCCTACCGCAGCGATGAATCTGTCCCACACCATCGCCCCCCCTCCCCCCATGAGGGGCATTAAACAAACACTTTTCCGAGACCAAAATATTTAAAATTCCCTGCCTGGCCAACCTTGAATGGGGAGATAGCCAGCTGAAAACAACAGAAAAATGTGTGGCTTTCTCACTGCCAGAGCAAGATAAGGCTTGAGGCGCCAGTAACTGATCAAGGAGGGAAGAGAGGAGAGAAAAGGAGAAAAGAGGGAAGAGGAAAGAAAAAAAGGGAGGAAGAAAGAGAAAGGGAGGAAAAAGAGGCAGGGGGGAAGAGAAGACAGAAGAAGAAGAGGAGAGAGAGAGAGAGGAGGGACTCTTCATTGAAAAGCTTCTGATAAGTTTCCCCGCTTGGATAGAGGCCAAACGCAGTCTTGGTTTGTCTTCCTCTTTGATTGCAATTAATATTTACTGAGAAACCTCTCTTCTATTGGGGAAAGGTTCTGCTTTCAACGTCCAACAAAGAGGCAGCACAAAAGCCTCCTTTAATAATTAAAAGCCAACAAAACCCATCCCTTCTCCTAGCCGCCCCCCTTGGACCACGAACAGATCCAGCCTTATTTAAGCTGTGGGGAGAGGAGACCTGGGAAACAAAGGAAGACCCCCTCCCCACCTGAATTATGAATGGGGTCAGCTTCTTCTTGTTGATGGCTCGTTCATCGATGGTGTCGGGAACGGAGAGGTTGATCATTTTACTGCAGGGAAGCAAGAAGGGAAACGGACACCCATCCAAGGCGTTAAAGAGGAAACGGAGAATGGCCTCCCTCTTCGCGGGGGTCTTCTGCTCCCCACCTCCCGCCCCCGTGGGCCTCGCCCCTTACAGGAGACTCACCACAAGACGATCCCGTCCCCCACAGCTTTGAAGAGGTCATCCGTGTTTGGGTTCATGGGAATGACATGCTTGCAATCCTGGTCGTTTTCCAAAGCTTTGTTGATCCAGTTCACAAAGGCATATTTCTCCTCCTCTGAAGGAGAGAGAAGTTCTGAGATTCACACTCAAGTGACACCAGTGGGGAAAACCCTCCAAGGTTGCAGCTCAAAGCCCCCCACTGGCACTTGGGTGGGGGTGGGGAGTAGGGTGGAATGGGGTACAACGGTTTGCCAAGGCAAGTGAATAGATATGAGACTCAACGCCCGCTCTCCCCTTGAAGTCGGAAGGGTGGGATTTGCATTGCAATGTCATGTCCTCCACCTTGTCCCAGAGCCGAGGTGGCGCAGTGGTTAGAGTGCAGTACTGCAGGCTAATTCAGCTGACTGCTAGCTGCAGTTCGGCACTTCAAATCTTACCAGCTCAGAGTTGACTCATCCTTCCGAGGTGGGTAAAATGTGGACCCAGATTGTTGCGGGCAAGAGGCTGACTCTGTAAGCAGCTTAGAGAGGGCTGGAAAGCACTGTGAAGCGGTATATAAGTCTAAGTGCTATTGCTATTGCTAACTCTGCCCACTGTCAGGAGTTCGATCCTGATGGGACTCAAGGTTGACTCAGCCTTCCCTCCTTCCGAGGTGGGTAAAATGAGGACCCAGATTGTTGAGGGTAAGAGGCTGATTCTATAAACCGCTTAGAGAGGGCTGTAGAGCACTGTGAAGCGGTATATAAGTCTAAGTGCTATTGCTATTGCTAACTCTGCCCACTGTCAGGAGTTCAATCCTGATGGGACTCAAGGTTGACTCATCCTTCCATCCTTCCAAGGTGGGTAAAATGAGGACCCAGATTGTTGGAGGGGCCATAGGCTGACTCTGTAAACCGTTTAGAGAGGGCTATAAAAACACTATGAAGCGGTATATAAATCTAAGTGCTATTGCTATTACCCTCCTCGTCCCCTTGGGCACCCCTTGATCAATGCTGCATTAATTACAGATAGTCCTCAACTTATGGCCACAATTGGAACTGAAGTGTTTTTTGCCCAGAGGCCATTATAACTTTGAAGCATAGTTCAACAAGCACTCAGTTGAGGACTATTTGTATTAGAAAAATCCCGAGGAAGACTTTCTCCTTGCTTTAGACCACTCAAGAACCAGGACTACAGACCTGATGGATATTAGGATCTTGGGTCTGTCAAAAGAAGGTGGAGAAGAAAACCAACTGGCTTAACCATTGGGACTTTGGCCACCAAGAGCACCTTGGTGGTGTGGTCTACAGAAGACCTTTGGGCAGTGGTGAGAACTTCAGGGCAGATGTAGGAAGGGCAGAAAAGGACCAGTCACAAGCCTGGCAGGGCCAGGAGGGGAGATGAAGCTCCCAGGCAGCACCTGAGTACGAGTGTTGAGTGCCTTCGCTGGACAGCTCCGAAGTGCCACCGATGGCGCAGATGCCTTCCTTCCGATTGATGGCTTTGCGGAAAGTCTTGGCCACATCGCTGCTTTTCACTTCTTGGAAGATCTGCAAGCGTAAATGTGCACAATTATTTCAGGGACTTGTGGAAGCATCTGAAGATGGATGGGGTAAGCCCCAAGAACGTTTTTGTCCTGCTTCACAGTTACCAAAGTCTACCTAGCCAAGATTTAGTACAATTCTGGGATACAACCCAGAATAAGTTCTGGGAGAGGACCTGGGCGGCACACCAATCCTAAAGACTCCTCTGAGAGACATGGGGTGCCGTGATAGCAGTCTCCCACCATTGGAGGGGTTGCCACAAAGGAGAGGGGGTCAACCTCTTCTCTAAAGGGAAGCAATGCATGGACACTAATCAAGGAGACAACCAACCTAGAGGTGTGGAAAACATTCATGACAGTTGGAAAATTAATCAGTGGAAGGACTTGTCTCTTGAAGTTCTGGGGGCTCCACTGCTAGAGATTTTAAAGAAAAGTTTGCAATGAAGTCTCCTACCTTGGGGAAGGGGGTTGGACTAGAAGACCTTCCAGGTCTTCCAACTCGTTTATTCTGTTATTCGTTTGGGTTTCAGCAGCAGAGATACGGGAGCCCAGAGATGGAACCTTTTAGAACAGTGTTTCTCAACCTTGGCAACTTTAAATCCTGTGGACCTCAATTCCCAGAATCCCCCAGCCAGCATTCTGGGAGTTGAAGTCCACAGGACTTAAAGTTGCCAAGGTTGAGAAACACTGTTTTAGAAGGTCCTGGATTAATCCATCGTAATTTAATTCTGAGGGACCCCCGATCTGCTGGCTCGAGCTTTCTCTGCTCTGCTGCTTTCAACATTGTTTTGGTGCTTTACACATGTTTAGCTCTGTCCGGAAAATGGCTGCGACGGGTGGTAGAATGATAGGGTGAATAAATGCATGGATGAAGGGCTGGAGGAAGGAAAGTTGGATGGTCCCCCAGGAGAAGCCGCTGCCCAGAGTTTGGGGGAATCAGAGGACTGACACCAGGAGGATTCCAGCCTTACGTAAACAAACTCTTCGAAGCTGATCTTCCCATCTTTGTTCTTGTCTCCATCGATCATCAGCTTCTGAATGATCTCTCGGACTTTGTATCCCGGGAGGGGAAGGTTGGCTTCCTTGAAGAGTTCGTGCAACTCATAATCACAGATGAAACCGTTGCTGTTGAGATCTTTCAGGTGGAAGAGAAAGAGAGATTGGGAAAATCAGGAACAAGGCGGGAGTCTAATCTCAACACCCTTCCTGAAGCCTACACCCTACTGCAACCCTACCAACCTTGGTAACTTTTTAAAATATATTTTTATTTTTTCTACTTTTAAAATAGCGCAGCACAGCGAAGTCGTAAGGACCATACAATCACCTTGGATGCAGATAATCTTATCCATTAGCTATTAGCTTACTTAGTACATTATCCATCCTTCTATCCAATCACATTATTTACAGTTTGTTCCAGTCTTGTCCCCTTATACCAATCATAAAATCTGTTCCAGACTTCATAATATTCTGTTTCCCCTTTTTTTAAATTCGAGGGTGAGCCTATCTGCTTCCACACAGGCCAGAGGTTTCCTAATGATGTCCAACTCTGATGGGATATTTTCTTTTTTCCAATACTGTGCATAAAGTTATATGCGCCGCAGTTAATACAGGTATAATTAGATAAAACCCATCTTTCTTAAACCCCTCCGGTATTATGCCTCGGAGAAAAATTTCTGGGGTGAACAAAATTTGATCTCCCACCATTTGTTCCAGCCATGATTGTATCATCTTCCAGTATCTTTTTGCCTCACTGCATGTCCACCACATATGATTAAAAGTGCCTGGTGTTTTTTTGCACTTCCAACAATTTGGGGCCAACCTTGGTAACTTTTAAGACTTGTGGACCAACTCCCAGAATTCCTCAGCCGGCATGGCCTCTGGGAATTGAAGTCCACAAGTCCTGAAGTTGCCAAGGTTGGAGACCCCTGTCCTACTGCAAGGTCAACATCCATTGGAGGCCATTGCCACCTCCTGCTCCACTGAGAAGCATAGCAGTGAAGGTTCTAACTTTTCCTTACGGGGAATCCAAACTGGGCCCCCCAAAACAGGGGAAATTCTAGGGGTGGGCTGCTCCCCAAGCTCCGGAGGCTCGAGGAAAGCCTCCGGAGCTTGGGAAGGGCGAACATCCTCCCCCCTCCCATTGAGTAGGCCATGCCCACCATGACTACGCCCATCCAGAAAACTGGGCAGGGATCCAGTTGCTAACTTTTTTCGATCCCACCCCTGGTCATGGGACGACAAGAGGCTGCAAAGAGCCATAAATGTGGCCCTGTTGCCAGAGCACCCAAAATGCAATCATGTGACTGCAGGGGGATGGGGCAGCCTTTGGACCTTCAAAACTGGGTTGTGGGTAGTTCTGGGGAGGTCCTTCGTAACTTCAAATGACTGTTAAGTGACCGGTCATTACGTCAAGGGCTTCCTGTATTGAAATCGAAGGAGGGAGGGTTCTCTTTCTCCAAATCAGAAGTTAAATCTGTGTAATGGGTGAAAAGCAAGTAAAGGACTAGAAAATGTTTATGAATGCAAGTAAATAAATAAATATGAGGTTCTGGGAAACGGGTCCAAGCCAAATGCATCAGGCCTGATTCCTGGCCCAAGCGGAACCACTTACCAACTTTGGAGAAGGCCTCTCTGAGTTCCTCTAGCTCATCTTTGGATATCTGTGTGGTGCTGGCCATCTTTGCGCATTAACACAACACCTAAAAAAGGAGGAGGAGGGAGGGGAGAGAGAGAAAGAAAGAGAAAAACCCCAATAAGTTAGGAACACAAGTCCACCTCCGATAAGATTCATTCCACCTACACAAAGGACTGATTGATTTTGCCAGGGTTGTGTTAGTAAGGACTTGCATCTCTCATCTCGCACAGAGAAATGCTCGAGTCTTTTGGGCGGATTCTACATTACACTACAGTAAATCCCAAAGATGTAGAGCCACGGCCCACAAAACCTTCTAGAGTTTGTTTGGGTTTTTTTTAAATCAAAGAACCAGACTCCTTATTTATTTTTATTTTTTTGCTACAGTAAATCCTGAAATTCATCGGTGCTTTTTGTGGGGATCTGTTCACCAGAGGGACGCCCTTTTTTAGCACCCGCAACTGTGCTGAAAAGTCCCGCTCCTCATTCCGTCCTCTTTTCAAACTGGTTTGGGCCTCCTGCTTCTCTTGTCACCAAGGGACATCCAGGACTCAAGCAAATAAACAAACCCTGCAATAATCGTGTTCCCAAGGTCCTCGCAAACACTCGGTGGTGTGTGTGTGCCTGCTGAGTTTATTCTTCTCTTTCTCCCAGTTCCCCACCCCCCAGGGGTGGCTTCCGGATCCCGTCGCAATCGGTATGCTGCGCACGAAGCCGGGCGTCCTAGTCAGGCATTTGCGCTGCACACACATGCGTGTGTCACTGCCCTGCGACACCCAGCTGCTCGGCGGCGGTCGTGCAGGCGTCCGTGCACAATTGGCCAGTTGCATTATCAATAGCTATGGAAAGCAGGCAGGCGGGTGGGCCAAACAAGCCACCGTACCGGTACGGTGGCCGCTACTCCCAGTACGGCTGTACTGCCCAGAACCCACCACTGCCACCCTCCCATAATGAGGACGGAGATCCTGAGCACGCATACAACCCAGCTGGGGAAGGGAGGGAGGCTGGATTGAGAAGCGAAACTGACCCAAGGCCAGACTGGGGTTTCAGGGTCTCAGCAGGGAGGTCTTTCCTCCCTCCTCCCTTGGGGGTAGTAACCATCAGGATTAAAGTTAACCGCCCCCTTGGCAAGGAACCAACTCCTCTCCAGGTCCAGACTGAGTCCACCTGGCTAAGCCACCTAGTAGAAAAGCTGGAGAAAACTCACAAACAGCCGGATGAAAAGTGAACCCAGTGAGGAGTCCGTGGAACTTTCTGGCCAAGGAAAAGGTGTCCAGAAAAGCAACAAGGACCATCACACGGCAGAAGATGCTACCTGCCAGCAGGTTTGGTTGGAGGAAGCCCAGGGAACACCCCCTCCCTCTTTGCGGCATAGTCCTCCCCCCCCCAAACACACACACATTTTCCCCAGCTGCAAGCCATCCAGCGCAATGAAAATGTTTGCAGCCCAGAGACTCATTGGCTTCCCCAGTCAGCCTGGTCTCCTTGTTGGGAGAGACTACCTGACATTCCCTCCCTTCCTTGGGCAGACGGACTGCTTCACCTCTGATCTGGAGCCATTCTGTTTTTCCGTGGGGGGTTTTCCTGTCCTTAGGCCCATTTTTCTTCTAGGTAAACAAGCAGGGAGAGGGTGTTGAACCATCTCCTACTTTCCTGCAGCAGCCCGAAGGGATGAGCCGTTTCCTTGTTTGCTCAATTCTCCCTACGCCAAAAATGCCGCTCGCTCGGTCCCTGTTTTACAGCCCAGGCGTTGCGCAACACGCCACACGGCTCACCGGACCGACGTGAAGTTATCCCATTCGAAAAGGTGCGAACCATCAGGTTGGCCCCGAGCTCAATTTCGGGAAACGGAATAGAATTTGCCACTTTACAAAACTGCAGGCCGGCCGTCTTAACCCGTGTTTTGCTGATGAGGCTGTTACGTCTTTTAAGCCGAGGAGGCCCTTCGTTCCCTAATTAGTTAAGTGTTGCTTTTACTAGTAGGAGTAAACCCCGAGGTCAGGAAACGCCCAGACGGGAGGACAATCTGGAGGAAGTCGCCAGCCTCAATGACATCAGCCTGACTCAGGCCGGATCCACCAAAAGCCACACCAGAAGCTGCAAGAGATGCAGGACGAGGTCAACAGGCAGAGGTCCATCTCTACACCCTGAAGGCCTCCAATTTTTCCCATTGGGGTTTGGGGGGTTTGTACCCCAAGGAGGAGCCCTGCCAGGAGAGGGAAGAGGCTGCTGTTCCCAGCCTCTTCTCTGCTTTGGGAAAGTTTTCAGACTTGGGGGTTTGGAAAACTTTCTGGGGGAACTGTGGTCTTTTGTTGCGGGTCGCCTAGTGGCATTAATATTTGTGGGCGCCTGAATAAGGCCAGCTTAAAGGGCACTGAAAGGTCTCTTTGGGAGAAGGTCATTCTTCCATGCTGGAAAGGATCTGGCTGGCATCTGATTTTTCCAGAAATCGAAGGAAGTGTGAGGTCCCGTGGCAGTGAAGGAGAGTATCGAGTCCAGGTTTCCCAACCTTGGCCTTTGAAGATGGGTGGACTTCAACTCCCAGAATTCTGGAAGCCCACCCACGTTCAAGTGGCCAAGGTTGGGAATCAATCAATCAATCAGAAGAGAGCTGGAAGGGACCTTGGAGGTCTTCTAGTCCAACCCCCTGCCTAGGCAGGAAACCCTATACCGTTTCAGACACATGGCTATCCAACATCTTCTTAAAGATTTCCAGTGTTGGGGCATTCACAATTTCTGGAGGCAAGCTGTTCCACTGATTAATTGTTCTAACTGTCAGGAAATTTCTCCTCAGTTCTAAGTGGCTTCTCTCCTTGATTAGTTTCCACCCATTGCTTCTTGTCGTGCCCTCAGGTGCCTTGGAGAATAGTTTGACTCCCTCTTCTTTGTGGCAACCCCTGAGATATTGGAAGACTGCTATCATGTCCCCCCTAGTCCTTCTTTCCATTAAACTAGATATACCCAATTCCTGCAACCGTTCTTCATATGTTTTGGCCTCCTTGTTGCTCTTCTCTGCACTCTTTCCAGAGTCTCCACATCTTTTCTACATCGTGGCGACCAAAACTGGATGCAGGATTCCAAGTGTGGCCTTAACAAGGCCTTATAAAGTGGTATTAACACTTGACCTTCTCTTCTTTGATCTAGTCCAACAATCAAACCTTAATCCGGTCCAACTCCCTGTTCGGGGAAGGAATTAATAACTGCAGCCCCCAGACCTACGGCCACCCCTATCTAAGTCTTGGTTCCCAGACTGATAAAGATCCAAGCTACAGTTATGGCAAGCAATTGCAAACGACGTCCCCACCATCAGCGAAGGGAGACGCCTCCCCTCTGGGGCACTACGAGGCTGTGAGAAAAAGCCGAGGGGAGGATCCACCCTAACATGCAGGAGATATCTCATATATCGGAGCTCCCCTGAATACAGTTTGACTGCTGGCATCTTTGCACACCTGTCCAAAATATTTCGAGCTCACTGCAGTGGAGAGATTTCGCTCTAAATGAAGTCTAATCAAGAGTTTTCCCCTGCTTTCACCGGTCCTTTCCTGTTTTACCCGTGCAACAGGCAAAATGGACATGGAAGAGGTGGGAGACAGAGAAAATTCTCCAGACATGAGGCACCTTTGCCTCAATTGATGCTCTTAATTTCTCCTTGGAAAAGTTGAGAAAAAACAGGTGGAGAGAAACGCATTAGCGCTTTCTAAGGTCAGCTCCAATGAGGGAGGGGTGAGCCCAGTCCCTTCCCCAATTCCAGGCTGGGAAGGAAACACCTGCTGCTCTTATCACACCAGGAAGGGTGACCTGGGGGAGAGGGAGAGATGTCTTACTGCCAGCATACTTTACCAAGCCCCCGGCACTTGACATGAAAGGTAGATTTGGTCTGTGCATGGAGGCTCCTTTGATTGCATCACAAACAGCTCTTCTAAAAACAAAACAATAGTTTTGCAAAGGCATCCAAGAAAGAAGCCACCTGTTTGTTTAATGGGAATCTACACCCCCTGCAGCTCCCCCGCACTTCCCCCAGGGAGAAGTTAGCTCCTCTTCCAAGCAATCGATGGATGGGTTGCCTAAAAAACAAGCAAGTCCACTAACCAGATCATTTGGGGCAGTTAATCTCTCCTGCTCTCCAACTCTTCAGCCACTGCCCAGATAAGGTGACTCACGCAGGCTACCCATATGGCAGAATTCCCAGGAGCCGGTATTTCCTGGATGGCCCCAGCAAAGTTTCAAACTTTTTTTTACGTCCCTACCTGGAGAAGCAGCCATTGCCCCCGAGGCCTCCCTTCTTGGGGGGGGGGGGCATTCTCCTGGGACATATTTCATGTCTTTATTTTTGACTCCTCCAAAGGAGAAAAATGCCACCATCACCCACCCCACCCAAACAGATTCAGCTGCTCAGAAGTCAGGCAGAAGCCGCAGCCCCAATCACGAGATGGCCCAAAGATTGCTGATTATAACAGCACATTCCAAGGAAGGAAGGAAGGAGGGAGGGAAGGCAGGAGGGAGGGAGGGAAGGAAGGAGGGATGGAAGAACGAAGGAAGGCAGGAGGGAGGGAAGGAAGGAAAGATGGAAGAAGGAAGGAAGGTGGGAGGGAGGGAGGGAAGGAGCAAAGGAAGGAGGGAGGGAGGAAGGAAGGCAGGAAGGAAGGCAGGAAGGAGGGAAGGAAGGAGGGAGGGAAGGAAAGAAAGAAGAAAGGCAGGAAGGAGGGAAGGAAGGATGGAGGGAAGGAAGGAAAGAAGGAAGACAAGAGGGAGAGAAGGGAAGGGAAGGGAGGGAGGGAAGGGAAGGGAAGGAAAGGGAGGAAGGAAGGAAGGAAGGAAGGAAGGAAGGAAGGAAGGAAGGAAGGAAGGAAGGAAGGAAGGGGGACAGTGGTGCTGGAGGAAGAAAATTCCCAACATGCTGGCAAAGACATTTCTGGGAAGAAAAGAAAAGCATCTCCCACTCACCCCCAGCGTCCTCTGCACAAGGCCGCATTTCAGACCTCTCTCTTGGGGTGACTGCAATGAGCATGGGCACCCTCTCCCTTTCCCTTGTCTTGCTCCCAAATCTTGTCCCTGCTGGGCATCCAGTTGCCAATTTCAGGAGGAGAGAAGGTTTGGCATTACATCACGACGCAGACTCAATCCCTGCTGAAAACAACGGCACACCTCTGTCTGCACACCGCCCGTCACGCCAGCACAGGACCAACTCCGCCAGTTAGGCAAGCCTGGCGCCTCCGCCACCTCTGGGTCAGGATTCCCGGGCCTCTGTGGGACCTTCCAAAGTTCAGGCCCCTCTGGATCCCTTTGATCCCCCCAGGGTTTCCAGCAGAGCAGCCTCCCAGCAGCTGCCGCCGCCTTTCCCAAGGAAAGCACCAGCCAGATGTTTTTCCTTACCCGGTACGCTGACTCACACGTCCATCTTAGACTTTCTCCAGATGTGCTACACGGCCGTTCCCAGACACTCCGCCCCCCCAGCACAAGTCAGCAAACGGGTCACCTTCCCCAGGCTTTCAACGGGAAGCAAATCAGAACCGTCCCCCTTGGCCCAATGAGCCCCCCTCTGCAAAGTCTCCCCATGCACAGCAGAAGGAAGGGAGCAGCTGTGCTCAACCCCAACAATTGCACAAACATCCAAACGGACCCCTCTCTCTCTCTCTCTCTCTCTCTCTCTCTCTCTCTCACTCACTCACTTTCTGCGTGTCATTCTGTGTTCATTTCTTCCATCCTCCCATCAGGCAGACTGGCAGGAAACCCGAGACGAAGGCGGAGGAAAAGAGAAGAAAAGTTAAGAGCCCAGAGAAGAGGAAGGTTCTCTCTCTCCTTCTCTCCTCCCTCCCTCCCTCCCTCTCTTACTCTTTCTCTCCCCCCCCCCTCTCTCTCTCACACACACACACACCCTGCACTGCAGCAGAGTTCAGCCAGGCTCGGACACTGCAGTCGTCGTCCCCCCGAAGCCCCCTTACCTCTTCCAGTGGGACACCCCCCCCCCAAAGGATCAGCTCTTCAAGGCTCAGCCCAGGCCCGAGATGAGGCTTTGTCCCACGCCCCGAACGAACATTAAATCTGGAAGGCCAGCATTCTTCACCGCCGTAATTCCAGGCAAGCAAGTCACAACATTTCCTGCCAGCGAATGAGGGGAGGCCGCCACTGTCGGCCCTCTTGAGCGGGAATCGTGCATTACACAGCAAAACTTAAAGACTTGTGCAGGAACAAACACAGACACACAAACAAACATACACCCCTGCCCACCGCCTTCTCCTCTCCTGCCACGGACAAATCCTAGATCCAGCCTGCTAGGAGCAGTGGTCAGTTTTCCCGAAACCCCCATTGCCTGCTGTTGAATGCACGAGATATTTACAGCAGCAAGGAAGGAGAAAAAGGGGAGGGGGTTGCTTGGAAAAGCACAGGCATCTCCCCCCCCACACACACACCTGTGTCATTTGTGGGCATCCTCAGACATAAAGGGGTTTACTTTTCCACCCGGCAGTATTTCTTCTTCAGGAGTGGGGCTCCTGGCCCTGCCAAACCAACAGTGTGTGTGCATGGAGGCCCCCCCTCAAGATTTCTCCAGAGGCTCCGAGCGACCCCCCCGCAGTCCCATGCTCAGGGCTTCCATCGGCCAGAGAAGGGAGCCCCCTCTGCATGGCTCTTCCTAGCCCTGACCCAGAACTCAGCTGCTGCTTGGGGGGGGGGGTGAAAGACCAGGGCTGAGAGCCAAGCAGTTCACATATCACAACCCAGGATAGTGTCTGGCCTCCCTTCCGGCTCCAAGCCTTCCACCTGTCGTCCCCCCCCCCAAAGGCCACTTGTGGGGCTGAAGGGGTCCAGAGCAGCCTGAACCTAATGCCCTTCAGGGGCCGCTCCCCACCTGCCAGCCGGCCAAAATTTAAATCCAATTTTCTAGTCCCCAGCAAGAGAGGGGAAGAGAGTGGTCAACCATTTGTCCTATGTGGTGTAGGGTTTCCTGCCTGAACAGAGGGTTGGACTAGAAGACCTCCCAGGTCCCTTCCAACTCTGTGATTCTGGGTGGCTTTTCTGCGTCTGAGAGGTGGGGGAAAGCCCCTCCCCTCCTCTCTGATGTTGGGGTGGGGGAAATGGAGGGGAAGAAACCCCAGAAACCAATATAACAATCCCTGGTTGCTATATTGGTTACATAACCAATTATAACTAAGCATATGGAACCAGTCTAATAACCAATATATTGGTGGTTACATTAGTTATAACAACAACACTTAGAAGCCAGTGGAAAATTAATAGTTAAATTCCCTCCCCTGTGAGAGCGGCATCTCCCTTAGGAAGCAAGTCTCAGCAAGCAGTTGGAGGGAGGCTTGCCAGTCTGGGCACAGAAGGAGGGATGCCATCTCTCTCTCTCTCTCTCTCCCCCACACACATCTCTCTATCTCTATCTCTATCTCTCTATCTATCTCCCTCCCTCCCTCCCTCCCTCCCTCTCTCCCCCTGCCAAGGAGTTTTATTCTGATTATTCTGCCCCCACCTTTTAGGAGGATGGATTGACTGCATTACCCTGCCCACCCCCCAGCAGAGCCTGCTGGCAGACTGCTGTCTGGTTGGGGGGGGGACACTTGGGACAAAGTCACCTGAGGCTCCCGAGGACGGGTCTGGCATCAGCTGGCACCTCCCGCTCGGCACCTGAAAGAGCCAGCCAATTGGGGGAAGGCTATCGGAGGACACTCGCTGCTCCAGGGCATCCTTGGCAGCCACTCCGCTCACCTGGGTTCCCGGCGAGCGGAAAGAGTCCTCAGAAGGAAAACAGGTGAGGGGTGAATGGCCGGCCACATCAGTCTTCTGCCAGGAAGACGTCCTCTTCCTACCTCTCTTCCTGACCCCGAAAGAATCCAAGGCAGATGCCAGCTCAGCCCTTCACCTGCCTGAGTGGCAGAGCGGGCAGGCCTCTAATGCTTGCTTCAGGAGCCACAGAGAGGGTGAAGCCACAGCGAGAATCTGCCAGCCGTACGTCTCCGTCAGTTGGAAAACAGTCCATGCCAGCTTTCCTTGGAGACCTTCCTGCATGTCCTGTCTGCCCTTCTCTCCTCCTCTCGGCGGCTTCCTTTCAACCCAGAGGTCCCCAACCTATGCAGACTGGCGACGGAAGGAGGGGGGGTCAGAAGAGGGGATGGTTTCACACAAACAGTGGACAAGTGTGTGCACACTCCTTTTGCGTGAGTGGCAGGCACTTGCGCCTGCTGCTCTCACCAGTGGGGATGTGTGCGGGAGGGCGCTCACCCACCACCACTTCCCGGCGTATAAGACGACCCCCGATTTTTAAAATAATTTTTTGGGGGTTAAAAAGTCATCTTATACACTGGAAAATACGGTACCATCTTCCGTGTACATTATACATTTTTTAAAAAAGGTACATCCTTCGCAAAGGAGATGAAAACCCCTGATATTGCATTCAGCAGGGTGAGCTAACCCAGGGACACCTCCCTCCTTTGAGGAAGGCTGCGTTGTCATCCTGAAGCACAACACCGAAAGCATCGGCTGAGTAAAGGCAAGATCAGGCACATCCACATTGCTCCTGTTTCTGGTCTTTTAGATCAGCCATCCGCAACTCCTGGAGTAAAAAGTATTCTTGGGTGCTGCAAGACTCCGTTGCATCCAGCCCAGAATTTGGGGGGGACGGACGGACGGACTGCTGGGTTGTGATCCAGCCACACATTAGTCTGAACTCTTAATCCTTTGATGAGTATACATGTGATCGTGCCCAAATGATTATTACTGTATTTTTCAGATTATAAGACGCACCTTTTTCCCTCAAAAAAGAGGGTGAAAATCTGGGTGCGTCTTATACACCGAATAGAAGCATTTTTGGCCTCTCGAAACACCGGCCCCTTTCCAAAAATGGCCGTGCACAGCCTTTATAGAATGCTCCTTGGGGCTGGGGAGGACAGAAATGAGCAAAAAACGGCCTGCTTTTTCTCATTCTCCCCCCCCCCAAGCCCCCAGGAGCACTCTATAAGCCTCCTAAAGGCTATGTATACCCTTTTGTGACAAAAAATGGACCCATTTTTGCGAGGTTTTGGGAGGTCTGCAGAGTGCAAAAACGTTTTTTTTAATTTGCCTCTTCAAAATCTTGGTGCATCTTATACTCAAAAAAAATACGGTATTTGATTTTCAACTAGGGGGAAAACAGAGGAACAGGACTCTGCGGAACGAGAGGCAAACAACCTGAATCAGAAAAATAGGGGGGGGGGGTTCAGTCCATTTCTCTCGCATCCTGCCGATGTCGGCACGAGTACTGCCGCTTCCTCCTCCTCCTCCAATCAAATCCCTGCTGAAGGTGGTTTAGCCTGGGAAAGAGAAGCTACCCTTCCTAGCTCAAAGTTTTCCAAATGGGCAGATCCTCCTCGGCTTTGAATTCTGGGCCGTCGCAAAAGAGGCACTCAAGGAAAACGGGCCAAAGTTTCTCAATCAAGACGGAGGCAAGAAAATAGTGGGGGGACGACCCGCTCTTTCCTTGGGAAATGATTCCGCAGTGAAACTTGGCGGGGCCTTGCTAAGGACTCCAGTTTCCGTGATGCTGAAATCGGGAGCAAGTGGCTTTTGTTTGGCACGGTAAGAAGATCGGCTGCCCAGCTCCACACCCTGAAGCCCAAGGCAGAAGCTGGAAGAACCCAGATGGAAGTGGGGGGGACGACAACTGTGGAGGAACTTATGAGCAAGGCCGAAAAAAGCCACGCGGGAGCCAGCTCTGCCCCCGAACTAGGATTGCCTACAAAAATGAGAGGATGGGAAAACGGCCCCAGCATTCCTAAAAAGATGCCAGTTTGGTCTCCTTTGGCATCGCCTCCCCTGGCAGCCGCACCCTGGACCAGGAGAACCAGGGGAGGAGAAGGCTTCCACGTTCACCCGCCTGAACGTGTCTCAGCAGGCAGGGCCTCTCTGCCAGGGAAAATAGCTGCTTGCTTTCCTGCCCTCCGTTCCCTCCAGAGCTACGGGGGAAGGCTGGGGGAGGAGGGGAGGGAAGGGGAGGGCGCTCGTCTCGCAAAAGGTGACACAGCAGTTTTGTTGAATGGAGGAGAGGGCCATGCAGCAGCAGCTGCTGCCCTGGCTTTTCTCCACCTCTCCAAGCATGCAGGGAGACCAGGATGGTGGGGATTTCTTGCCCTTGGGTGGAAAATACTGCAAATTTCGATCTGGGATGGAAAGAAGTCTCGCATTCTCTTCTGAACCCTGCAGGGAGCAAAAGATCTATTCCCAAGATCTCCTGGGCAACGAACAGGGTGGGAGAGCAGGGTGGGAAGCCCGCAAAAAGCAACGAGAATGAAGACAGCGGAGTTGGAATAAAAGAAGAAGCCGGGAGTGGTAAGAAGAGACCAGAGGAAGCAAAAAAAAAAAGGCTTTAAACTAATTCATCATCAAGGATGAAAAGTAGCTGACTCTACCACCACCCCTCTGCCAAAATAAACGGATTTATTCCTAAGCATCCGGAAGTCACAAGGGAAGGAACCCTGCATGGGCCAGCTCTGTGTGTCTTTGTTAGGAGCGCATCCCCCAAATCATTTAGAGCTTTTGATTTTGAATCATCCAAGACCGAGATGAGCGGCTTGGAAGGTGGCCTTGACTGTATGGGGAGGTATCCAACTGGGGTCAATGCTGCCGAGGAAGGCAGGGCCATGCTCCTGTTACACCGGTGCACATTTCATGTTAAAACAGTGTTGAGCTTGTGGTTGGGCTTCCACATGAAATGCACCTGATTCCCACCTTCAGATGATGGGAGACACAAGGCTACTGTGACCTCCATTATGCTGAGGGCTGGAGCCAAACTCCACCCTTGGAGGATCTGGTGAATCCTCTCTCCATATCTTCTCCTTCCATCTGTGGGGCCAAAGCCCAGGGAGCACGGCATCCAAGCCTTCTCCAGCTACTTCCCGTCTTCTGGCTGCCCTCCCAGACCCGCCGGCCATTCGGAGGCAGAGGAGGCATGCCAGTGACTCAGAGCTAAATTTAAGCTTCGCCTCTTGCTTTGTGGAGTTTTGCGGCATCAGGAAATGAATGGGTCGACGCCAGTTATTATAAGCTGCGGGCCAGACGGGGTCTCTATTGTCTTCAGGTGATGCTTTCAGCCCTACAATTCTGAAATGCTCAGAATCGGTAAAAGCAGCTCTGACAATCTTTCCGTTTTGGGTCAGAGTGCTTTTTCTGCCTTCTTTCTGGTCTCTTCTTTGACAATCGTCGGCCTCTTTGTCATTATTATCCTTGTGTTTTGCGATGGTGGCACAGGAATCCTGGGAGCTGCTGACGTCCACAGGTGGTTCAATCACCACAGTTGTGTCCCCCCCATCCCAGTCTAGACTAATCCAGCACAGAATGGAGGAAACAGCCACCTTTGGAATCCAGACACAGGAAAACAGAGCTGGGACCAACTTCAGGCCGAGACAAAACAAGATGAAACGAGGGAATAAAAGCCCTTTTCCGAAAGGAAAACAAATCCCTTCATGCAGATGGAATTCACCTCTCCCTTCCTGGGCTGGCAACCAGGGAAGGTGAGTCTGTCATCCTCAGAGGATTTTACCTGCAGGCTCAAGTGGGGAAGCCCAGATTCCCATCTCACCTGGGATACAAAGAGACCAAAATGCAGCCTTCTCGTTTTTTTTCTCTAACGAAGCTGGGCTTCTTTCTTAAGAGTCACGCGCTCCAAATTTTATCTACAGCAACAGCAGCGTTTTCCTAAGGAGAATATGATTTCTTTCAAGAGCCGTCGATAAACCTAACCAGATGCACTAACCCTAACCGTAACCCAATGGCTACCCAAGAATTCTCCCCACTGGGATAGATCTCAAAAACGCCAGGTGACCTCCAACCACGTCCCATTCCAAGCAGGGAAATTGCTCCAGACTTTTTCAAAACAAAGCTTGCGTTTCCCCCAGAGGCTACCTGAAAGCATTTCTCTTTGAGCGTTACTGGCTTGCAAGATGAATCCCCCACCTACCAGACACCCCCACCCCCCTGGCAAGGGAACCCCTTTGCTTCTGCAGCATTCCGGGCTCCCCGTGTTGAATGCTACGGACTTAACCCTGGGAGAAATGTCTTCCCATTATCCCGCATTCAGCCACTCTGCCCAAAAACAAAGTCTCAGCGAGACTAAAGAGGAGAAAACCAGGTGATATTCACAGACATTTACCTGGATCTTCCTAAAACGGAACCAGCTGGGGCTCAGTGTGGGTTTCTTGGCCTGGAAGAGGGCTGGCTTCTCCTGGGGACTTTTAAGTCTGCCCTGTTCCAAATTCTCTGCCGGTATGGAAATGAGATGTAAGCCTCTCCTTCTGTTAAGAGGCAAAGATGTGCTGCTTTTCCTACAGCCCCCATCTGGGTGTGGCTCAGACTCCAGTGAGGCCAAAACAACCATTATGTTCCCCAAAGACTGAAGCCTGGCGACCTTTATTTATAGATCCACCTCGTGGATATTTAGGGGAAATGACCTCATAGCTTTGGTTTTTTTTTTTTTTAAATGCAATAACACATCCAGGACTACAATAAGAAGTCCATTGGCATTCCACCCAGTCTGGACTGGCAGGCGGTTTGGGGGTGTTATCTTGGAAGCAGCCCCACCCTGCTAGTCCTCTTTCAAAGCCGAGCAAAAAATGGTCCTTCTTCCACCTGAAGCCATGTGGATGTACAGGTGCAGGAGGTATAAAACGCAAAGAGGGCAACCGTTGATTTTCAATTCTGCATCAGAGCCATGTTTAAATCCCTTCTCGGACCACGCTAGCCAAATGGACAGGGGCCTCTGCGGATTCAGAGCTGGAAGGGGAGCGAAACGGCCACTTCTTCAGAAAAGCAACACTGTGCACCAAAAGAGGATACACACCAGTTGTGCATGACCCAGGCAGACCAGCCGTTGCAAATGCCACACCGGATGTCCTTCTGGATCGGTCAGCTCTAGATTCACGGGTATTAAAAACCACCACCACCACAACAATCACCTTTCCGACTTGCTTCTCGTGGAAATCAACGTTTCCTCTGGCTTGCCTATAAAATGCCCTCTCCGCTTCTTTTGCGACACGTCAAGCGTTTGAGGGAAACAACCGGGGGGATGCCCGTCTGCATCTCCGTGTTTTGACTGGAGCTTTGTGGGGAGCAGTTCAACGTGTCTGGGAAATGCCAGGGGACGAAAGGCTCTCGGGAGGCCCAACTCTGAGCGGGAGTCTTGGCCCCGGAGGTGGCGCTCGGTGGCCTCTTGAGGAGTTTTTCAGCTGCCTGAAGAGTCACTTCCCAGAATGAGCTCAGCATTTGTGCATTTCGAGAAAGGAATGCAAGCAGGAAGCCAGATCAAAGGTGGAGGTCATGTCTGAAACCACAGCAAAAGGAGTTTCTGGACAAGCCATTAAAGGTAGCGGCCAAGGCTCTCGTAGGGGAGAAAAGGCCTCTTCCGAACCAGGAGCTCTAAGTGAGGAAGCTCGCTCTACCCAAAGACCACAGGGGGCTGCGATCCTGATGAATGCATCCCCCAAGGCTCCCCACAGAGGCCTGTGGGGGTCACTCAGTCCTGGTGCGGCAAAGTGAGACCCACAAAACATCTGCTAGGGCAGAGCAGCTGCCTCCCGGGCCCATTCATGGCCGCTTGGGATTATTTGGGGGCACTTGGAAGTTGGTCTCCCTTGAATCGGCCGAATCTGGGAACTTGGCTGTTGTTGTTTCCCCACCCCGCCCCAAAAGGCAAGCAACAAGCTTCACAGTCCCTGGATTTCTCTCATCTTAAGCACAGGACTGGAAAAGGTTTGTTTTAATAGGAAAGAAAGAATGAATAAAAAGTAGCAAAGTGAAGCTTTGATGTAAGGATGAGGAGAGAATACAAGTGCTACACTGTAGATAGAAAAAAATATATCCATTTGGCTTCCTATACAGAAGCAACATTTCCTTTTTTGGATACTTCTCTTGCTTTTTGAATGGGTAATTCTGATTTTTGTGGTTAACCTGTCATTTTTAGGGTGTCGATTCTGTTTGTCCTCTACGATTCCATTCATGTTTATTTATTTGATTTCACTACGATGTTAATAAACCAGCCCAGAGTCATTTAGGTGAGAAGGGCCGTTTGGAAATTTAACAAATAAAATATTGGTGTTCTGAAACGTGGACGTTTTGAGTTCGCACTCTAGACTTGGAAGTGTGCGCAATGCAACCGAGAGCCATGTGGCTGTTCTCTTTTGCACACAAGTGTGTCCCCAGCAGCTGTTGGCAACATTTGTCGTAGGGAAGAAAGAGACTTGTGCTTTGTGTGAACACTTGTGGTGAGGGGCCTGGGGTCTTCGGGGCATCTCTCCTCCCCTATGGGGTTGAGGACTTAAAAAGAACCTGTCTTGACAACTGCTGTGGGGGAGGCTAATAATGTCCACCAGGCTGCTGGGAGGAGGGAGGCTTTGGACAGATGCAATGCAAAGCTCCTGAAAATAAATTCCACCAAGCCTTTGGTTTCAAATCGCACTCCATTGAAGAGAAGAAAGGAGGCAGGCATACTAAAGGAGGACTTTGTTTAATTGGTATTTCACCTGGGGAGAACAATGTGCGCAGGCCCATCCATATTGGCTGCAATCTCCTGACCGTTTTGTTTTTTCTTGCAAAATTCAGCCCTTATCACTGACTTACACCTGCAAGCTGCCCATTTGGAGTGATAACCGCTTTCCAAATTTAGTGAGGTTAGGATCACGCCTTGCCTACGAGCGCCGTATCGTTTTGAAAAGGGGGCCGGTTTCAAGCAATTCAACTCCTACAATTTCAGAAATAATGTTCAGGGTCTACATTTATGACCAGGGCAGAGCAAAAAAATAAAACAATTTTTTTTTAAGACAAACATGCCCATTTACCATAAAAGAGAGCTGAGTTTGCATCCTTGGAGGACACTTTCTCCCATCACTTGCATGGTCTGTGGCTGGCTCAGCTGACTACAATGTTCATATCCTGCCCCCCCCCCCAATTCCCCCCTCCTCCGTTCTGCCAGCTGCTGCATCCGTCAGCTCTGGCAGACCTGCCGTGCTAAGAGGACAGGAAGAGACGTTGAAATAAACCTCCCTTCACCTCCTTTCTCAGGAACTCTTCAGCCCTTGCAAAGTGAATTCCGTGCCCAATCAAAGTGCCAGTTAAAATGTACTACAAACACACTTTCTACACACCCTCCATCACAACTGCCATTTAAGCCAAGGAAAGATCTATTATTGGTGTCCTGCTAACTTCCCATAGTCCAAGAAGTATACCCTAATATCCAGTAGGTGAAATGTCAGAGATAACAGGAAATCCAGCATGTCTGCAGTGGAGGGAGAATGAAAGTGAGTTGCAAAAACATGTTTGAGATTATGCTGTTGCATTAACAACAGCAAAGGAAGTGGAGGTTTTTTTTTTTTTGTTTTTTGTGGCTGCTGGCTGCCAAATGTAGCATCTAGCAGAAATCTGCCTTTTCATCATCTGCTGAAACCGGCCCCTCCCAAGATTGGCTGGACTACAATTCCCATCGCAACTAGAGGCAGAGGGGAAGGAAATTCCCTTCTTGGGTTCATACCCTAAGCATTGTGGATTGAGGAGTTCTTTCAGAGAAAGTTGGAAAATGCAGATGTTGCCAACCATGCAATGGATGGATGGATGGATGGATGGATGGATGGATGGAAGGAAGGAAGGAAGGAAGGAAGGAAGGAAGGAAGGAAGGAAGAAAACAAACCAAGGTGAGTATTTCTATAAAACTGTGAACGGAAACAATTTAAATCAGGGGTATCCAAACTTGGAAACTTTAAGACTTGTGAATTTCAACTCTCAGAATTCCCCAGCCAGCTAGGTAAACCTACTGGGTGAAGTACCTGGCTTACTTCGGGTTTTTCCCCTTGCCTTTTCCCCAACTTGTGGTTTTTGTAATGTCTCACCTCTCAAGAGAAATCAAAAAATAAATCTGTGTTGTTGTGCCATCTTGATTAGCCTTTACCAGGACATTATTCAGGTGGCTGGTGAATGAGCAGACACGTCTACAATAGCATTTTGAGCCGTAAGTGGGATACGAGCAAGGGATACATTATTTGAGAGATGGAAGATAGCTAAGACCGCTCACTCTAAAAATAACCCACCCTGTGGTATTTTCAGAGACTCTCCTAAAACATCTGCAAGATCAAACTCAGCCTTAACTGCATTTCTAACATCCCCAAATATTCCACATCTGCTTTACATCAGCAAGGAATGAGGAACTATATAAAAACAAGCATCTCTGCTTTGGAAATGTTGCAGTAATCACAAGGCGGAAGAACTAGGGGGAAGGCGCTTTAGGTACCGAGTCAGAAGTCATTCTGGCAAATAAGCATTTTTTACAGCCATGTTTCCTAAAAACACAAATACAGCACTCTTCAAATAATAAAGTAAGCAATTTGTCAGATGGGTCTCTGAGCTGTCTACAATCTTCCACAAGTTTCTTGGAAGTAAATCTCGCTGCATTTCAGAGCCTTACTCACGAGGAATATATAGGACTGCACTGACAGATTTCCAGCAGAATAAAAAAAATGGTCAGCCAGGTAAGGGGCAGAGAAATAACCCCGAATTGACGAGGAAGGGAGACTAGCATGCCAGGAAGGGGACCAGGCGGGCAGCTTCTTAGGGCCTCCTGGACCTGTCATCAGAAAAGGGCAGCAGAAAGTTTCCTCCCAGAAGATACAAGGCAACCCAACTGCAATTCAACATTTACAGCATCATTTTAAGCCCATCATGTGTCCCACCTTTACTCTGACGTTTTTTCTAACCAGGTGCAAAGGGTGAGATTTTTTTCCAGGGCTACCTCATATTTTTTTTCTGTTACGCAAATGACTTCAGCCACAATGCTCGCTCATGTGTGCCTCTGACTTTCTCAGAGCAATAGCTGTGACAACCAAGATCCTCTCTGAAGCTGCATACCTTCCCTGGGATCACACATCAAACCGCACCACTGTTGGCTGAATAAACCACCATCGGCTGAGCTCATGCATCGTGTTCAGTCATAAGACAAGGGGTGCAAACGGCTAGGGCTGGGCTTGCCCCCACCCCCACCCCGATTCAAATGGACAGGGCAGCTTGGAAGCCAATTCTACCATGTTGGCCCCTCCCAAACTCTTCCTCCACCGAAGGTAACTTTACCAGGCTTGTTTGCAAGTAAAAGCCATTCCTGGTAGATGAATCGTGGTCCCTCCAGCACCACCCAAAGTTTCTTTAGGTGCCAGGCATTCTCAGCCTCCCACAAGAGGCTCCTATGTGCCCAGCATGCTTTTCTGAAGGCCAAAAGTTCTAACATTCACCCCCCAAAATCTAACATTCAGCAAGTTTATCCTGTTCCCCAAATGAGGTCTGCAGGAGGAGAGCTGAAGCTAGCGAAAGTTCATGAGGACCGGCAGCCCCGTTGCAGGCTAATTTTATTAAAAGGCAGCACTTTTATGGAAGCTCCTTTTAATGGAATTGGTTAGCCTGCTGTGTGGCTGCCAGAATCCTCGTCATTCAGAAAGTTGGACTTTGGGTGTGTTCCAACTCTTTCTCCTTCCCTGGCCACCTTTCACAGCCTCCCAGGGGCTCAGGCTAAGCACCCATCATCCCCAGCCGGTTGGCAGGATTGCCCTTGTAGTCTAGCCCATCCGGAGGGAGCCATGCGGGAAGCAGGGAGCAGTACTCCCACATCCTTTTTTAAATCAAACACATTTGATTAAAAAAAAAAACAGCCATCCAAATCCCCTTTTGAAAAATGTCCTGTGTTTTGTTTCTCATGCCAAGCTCTCCCCGATGAAGCCACTTCGAGAAGGTAAATTTGGAGGCGTCCCTTGCACTGAACAGCCTTTTCTTTTTCATCCACAGAAAAGAATAAAAACAGGAAGCACCGTTTGGGGCAATACCCTCACATTCCACAAGGATTGTGCAATATATTAACCGTTGTCCTTCGACCCCGCTTGCTTCAGTAGTTATCGATAATATTTTTAGGGAAGGGGAATATCTTAAGGGGAGAGAGAGTAAAACCAGAAATCCAATTTACTGAAGTTAAGTTTTTCTCTCTACTAAAGGAGAAGATTTGACTTTAGTTTTTGGAGCCAGGAGGCAGCTCGGCTGCAGCTGTGTCTGGAGAGCCCAAGCGGTCCTAACTCCCACCCACTCCTTAAATGCTTTGGCTCTGAAGCCCACTTCTGAAACTCTGCAACTTCAGGGAAGCTTCAGCAGGCACGGAGCCAAAAAGAGAGGAGAGAAATGGTTTGTAAGCTGCCCAGAGTCATAAATGTAAGACGGGCAGTTATATAAATTGGAATAGTAAATAAAATAAAATGAAAGGAGCTACCGGAGAAACCTCATTGGGCCAAATGCTCGGGGCCGCCTCCCCCTGCTTCTTGGTACATTCATTGTGTCTGTCTGGGGTGCCTGCCTTTCCCACTGGTTCCCCCCCCTCTGCTGCCCCCCCCCACAGAAGCCCTCCCCCCTCTTCTGGAGAATGCCACCCTTCTCTAGCCAGGCTCAATGGGAGGTCTATGGGAGGGCTTGACCTGGGCAACTTCCAGATCAGTCTGAATCAACCCATTGAAGAAGATGCCCTGGAGATGGGAGGGGATGTCTCCCCCTCCCCAAAGCCAGCAAGGGTTCAGCCCTGACCCTTGAACCAGAAGTAGGGCTTCCAGCATCAAAAAAAGAGGAGGGGATTCATCAGAGCAGTGATTCTCCACCTCAGCAACTGTAAGACACAGAGGACTTCACTCCCCCAAATCCCCCAGGCTAGATAGCTGAGGATACCCCATAGCCGGCTGGGGAATTCTGGGAGTTGAAGTCCACAGTTATCTAGGCTGAGAAAGTCAGCATCAGAGTCACAAAAATGGAGCCTGGGTGGGGGCCACTGGCCCACCTTTTTCCCTCCACCCCCAAGAAGAGCTAAGTGGACACACCCAACTCCAGGCAGTGCTGCAGAAATCCCACACAAGAGCCTCCAACTTTGAGCGGGTCCTTCAGCTTCCTGGAGCTTTGTCACTACTGAAGTTCTTTGGGGTGATGGGGGGGGGGGGCGCAGTTTTGCACACCCACGGAAAGGATTCTGGGTGTAGACAAACCTCTCAGGGAGCCAGGCTTTTGTTCCAGGGATGAGGGTCACCCCAGGCCTGAATGCAATGCCAGCAGGCACAGGAGCCCTGAGGTTGGGGTGAGAGAGAGAGAGAGAGAGAGGGAGGGAGGGAGGGAGGGAGGGAGGGAGAGAGAGAGAGAGAGAGAGAGAAGGAAGATTCCTTTTGGATCCTTTACCACCTCCGGATGACTGGGAATCAGAGGGGTACAATTGGGGCATCCTTTGCCAAGGTGGGTTTTGGAAAGCAACGTGCTTTGTGGGGGGGAAGGGGGGGAGACCAACCGGGTTTTCTGCTCCTCCCTTTGGCCTGACGGGCAACCCAGATGCCAGAGCCCCGGACTGAGCCATCCCCCGGGGCCTCGAGCCAAGAGAGGCCAGCGGCTCCGCGTCTTTGGCGCCGGGTGGGGCCGGGGGACCCACGTGCAGAGGCCCGAGTGAAAGGGGAAGCCCGGTGCATGCAGACCCACCCCACCCCCATCCCCTCCGGCTAAGCGGGTTTGAAAGGGCTCCCCAGCTTCGGGAAGCCGGGCGCCAAGCGGTCCCCCATCAGCCCGCACAAACATCCCCCAAAGCCACTTGGCGCTTTCGCGAGGAACCGGCAGCCCCGCTAGAAACTTCCGAACTGCCCACCCGAGTTTTCCCCAGCACCCGCGGGGAGGATGGGGCCAGACGGCGACGGCCGAGACAGGCCGGGACCGAGGAAGAGCCCCACAGATGCCCGGGGAGAGAGGGACACCCGGGCGGGCCTTCTCTGGGTCCCGGCCTCCCCCCGCAGCCCGCGCGCCCCAGCGGCCGCCTGCAGCCAGCGCCGCCTGAGGATCTGGCTGGCAGGGGCCCTTTGGGCAAAGGTAGACTGCCCCTCCGACTGGAGGCTCCCCAGAAGCTGCGCCCCGCTCCCTCCGGAGCCCTCGGGCTGAGCCGGGACTGGCGGGGCTCCTCTTCCCATCGCCCGCCCGGATCCCCCCGCCCGCGGCCGGAGCCCCCCGCCCCGCCGCTGCGCCACTCACGGCTCGGCCGCTCCGCCCTCTGGCTTGCTCGCCCGCTGCTCGCTCGCCCGCCGCGGCTCTCCGCTCCGGCTGGCACCGCGCGCCACCCCGTCCCCGCCCCGCCCCGCCTCGCCCGCCCGGTGCCATTGGCCGAGCCACCGCCCGTCAAGGCCGGGGGAGGGCGTTGGGAGAGGGAGCAACCTCCCAATCCCCCCCTATGCTTGGGGCAGGGGGGTTGGCTGCTGCGCCGACTGAGCTGCTCTGCCGCGGGAGCGATGGGTCCGGGGTGGGGAGGGGTCCTGCCGCCTGGGCTGGAGGGGGTAACCCGAGTGGCCTGGGGGACGTGACTACCCAACTGGGGGGCTCGACCCAGCTGAGCGGGGGCGCTTTGGAGTCTCTGGGGGCGCTTTGGGCTCACCCCGGACGCCTCTCTTCCGATGCCAGGGCTGTCCGCGATGCTGGCAGGTTTCCCTCCCCCCAGTTGGCCCAGCGGGTGCCAGGAGAGGGTGAGGAGGGGTCTTCCCCCCCAGCGCTGCCCTCCCCCTCCTAGGAAGGGCCGGGGCTGCTTTGAAGCCCCTCTGGGTTTCCCATCCCTGCGCTCCTCCGAGCCGGCTTTGTTCGTCCACTTTGCGCCCTCTTCTCTTCCCCCTTTCTTATCCAAGCGCAAAAAGTCCTGGTTCAGCAGCTCACTCACCAAGATGGGGTCCATCCATGGTTAGCAAACTGACCCAAAGGAATTCTTCTAGGGAAAATATTGTCTCCGGGAGCCAAAACTGGTGGCCAGCATCAGTAGATGCCCCTTGTTGCCAAAAGAGCTTTCCAGCACACCAATGTTGGTTGGCATTGAATGCTGGCTTAAGCAGGCCATAGCTCCACCCGCCTTCAAGGTGGCATCTATTTCTCCTTCCAAATCAATCCATTCCAGGATGAGGTCCTTATGGACTGTCCCTCACAGTATCTCTCTCTCTCTCTCTCTATTTGTAAAAGCAAGAAGCAAGTTTTAAACCTCCCCAAGCCAGAAATAAGCATAACTCAGGGGTGTCCAAACTTGGGAACTTTAATTCTGGGAGTTGAAGTCCACAAGTCTTAAAGTTCCCAAGTTTGGACACCCCTGGCATAACTGGAACCTAAAATGACCAAGAAGAGCTGCCTTATTTTGGTCCAAGTCCAGCGTTCAAAGACCCTAAAAAAATGAATGACGCTAGGAATAATGGCTGGAGGTCCTAGAATGGCTGGTCTAGTGGTGGAAGCATCAAGTTAGAAATGGGAGATGTGAGTTCTAGCCCTAGGCGTGAAAAACCAACCCACTCAGCCAACCCACCTCACAGGGTTGTTGTCGTGGATAAAACAGGAGGAGGGGAAAAAGGATTAGATACACTCACCATCTCAAGTTGCTTATAAGAGATTTTAAAAAGCTCCTTTGAAAAAGTTAGCCAGGGGCATCCTAGGTAGACCACCCCCAAGGAAGATAACTTTATTGAAAGGTAGAAGTGTGGTAAAGTTTTGGAAATATTGGGTTTGGTAGCCAAGCAAAGGATCACGGATTTTGCACGCTGAGAAATGTTTTTCGCCATGAGTGCCAGAGCCTGGCAAGACCACCACAGGACTCTGTCTCTCAGCGCCTGGTCTCCGCCCGAGAGATGCAGAGCTGCGGAGCAAACAATCCCGGCCTGCAAAGCCAGATTGGTCAGCTGCTTTTCTGAAGGAAGATCTGACTGAAGTGGGCTCTGCAGAATTGGGAAGTTGGTTACCGTTTTTTAACTTCCCTCCGGTAAACGCAACCTCAGGGCCAATGTTATTTTCTGCTCAAGGGGGACTTCCAGTCTACCTGGAAGCTTAATGGACGCTAAAATAACCTCTCTTTTTTTGTAAAAGGTTTTTTTTAGTTTTCCTTTCAAATTCACTCTTAGATATACATTCCTATAATTGTTATTTAATGTAAAATGAACTTTCTGTGCATGCAAAACACAGGGGCCATCGGCTGACTCTGCTCTCAACACACAACAAACCAAAGCAAATATCTCCTTTATTTATTTAAAAGTATTGGATGCCAACCCCAGTGGATGCCGCGAACGGTAGAAAAGTAGAGGAAACGTAAAAACGGCTAGAAGAGTTAAATCAAGCAGGTGGCCCAGGCTAAAAATGAAACCAAACCTCTCTGATAGTCCTTCATCGCTGGTCCCTCGGAGCTTCGGCGAGCTGCAGATCCAGCAGACCTGGAGATTCCCAGGTGCTCCACCATTTCCCTCTCTCCCATTTGCAAGTCTTAAAGTTGTCAAGTTACAAGACCCTTGCACCCCTAAAAAAAAAAACAGGGGTGTTCAAACTTGACAGCTTTAAGGCTTGTGGTCTTCAACTCCCAGAATTCCTCCTCCAGCCATGTTGGCTCAGGAACTCTAGCATTGAAGTGTGCAAGTCTTAAAGCTGTCAAGTTACAAGACCCTTGCACCCCTAACCCTTTAGAAAAAAAAACCAGGGGTGTTCAAAGTTGACAGCTTTAAGGCTTGTGGACTTCAACTCCCAGAATTCCTCCTCTTGCTCTTCATCTTGATGATGTGCGGGTGGGCTGGGGGATGGAGCTGGAACCGGTTCTAAACGGCACGGTAGATTTGTGGAACCTCTTCTATAGAAGAGGTTAGAACTGGCAGGAACCCACCCCTGTTAAAAAGACACATCAAGGTGGTAGCTACAACAGTCTGATACACCCAAAAACCAGGGAGCGTCTTTATGCCAGCATTGTGACTGCCATCTTGACTATACACTACTGGCAGCACCTTGGTGCCCCTGAGGGTGCAAAGCCATGCTGCGTGTGTTGTGTGTGTGTGTGTACACTAGACAGAGGAATTCCTAGCATTCCAGGCCAAAAACAGATTTCATGCCATCAAACATCTTTTGTTCCTGGAAACAAGCATTGGGGTTTCCTCTCTTCTAACGCCACATGAGTCCCTCGGCAGCTGTCCGAGCCGGAGCTGGTGGCAGGCTGAGAGCCGCTTGCTCAGCAGCTGTTGGTGGAGGGACAGAATATCCAGGCTCAGGGAGGGGGAACGTGGGGCCCTCTGGGTACCCAGGTGAATGAAAAAAGTTCAAAGCAGTAGCCGAGAAAATGTGGCCAGGGGAAATATTGGCCAAAGATACCCTCCAAGTTCTCGACTGGAGACCAAGGCTGGGGTGAAGAGGGGTTGGAGGCCAGGGGCAGCTGTGGAAGGGTTTAAAAAGTCCAACTGCCATCTTAAAAGTGCTTTTAAACATTTTTATAATATTTTTTTATTGTCTTACACACCATTTTAAGTATACATTCACCTAATTGTTATTCTTCTTGACATTTGTCATTCTTGTACATTTGTTATTTCATTTGATAGGTTATAATATACAGTTTTGGTTGTTTTATTTACCGTCCCCTCCTCCTGTTGTAACGCCATCTTATTTTTCCTTTCTTTCCTTCCTCCTCTCCTTCCCCTTCCTTCTTCCCTTTCCTCTCCCGTACTCCTATTCTTCCCCTTCCTACCCTCTCTCCTTCTCTTTCTCTCCCTTCCACCCTCCTCTCCTTCCCCTTCCTTCTTCCCTTACCTCTCCCCTACTCCTACTCTTCCTCTCCCCCTTCCTACCCTCTCTCCTTCTCTTTCTCTCCCTTCCATCCTCCTCTCCTTCCCCTTCCTTCTTCCCTTACCTCTCCCGTACTCCTATTCTTCCCCTTCCTACCCTCTCTCCTTCTCTTTCTCTCCCTTCCACCCTCCTCTCCTTCCCCTTCCTTCTTCCCTTACCTCTCCCCTACTCCTACTCTTCCTCTCCCCCTTCCTACCCTCTCTCCTTCTCTTTCTCTCCCTTCCATCCTCCTCTCCTTCCCCTTCCTTCTTTCCTTACCTCTCCCCTACTCCTACTCTTCCTCTCCCCCTTCCTACCCTCTCTCCTTCTCTTTCTCTCCCTTCCACCCTCCTCTCCTTACCTCTTTCTCCTTTCCCTCCTTTTCCTCTTTTAAACAGTTTTTTAAGTGTTTTTAGTAAGAAAAAAACCCAGCAATGCTACAAAAATAACCCACCAGGAGCAATAAAACAGTAACCCAAAATGGCCCTGCTGGAAATGGGGATCGAAGAAGAGAAATCTCAACCAATGAGGACAAATACTAAGATCAATTATTAAAAAGAGATTAGGAACCAATAAAGGAGTTTTGCATTTGGGCTTTAAGGCAATCTGTACATATTTTCTCTTGGTGATTTGTAGAACAGTTAAGTCCTACACTAATATTAGCCAGCTGGAAGTCATGTTTGAGCATCGTCTTTCTTAAACATGGAAGGGAGGCAAAGGGTTCTAAGTTTAAGCAGAAATGAAAATATAGCTTGTGTTGTTTTTTTTCTGGAGTCGCATAATTGCAAGTTCATTTCCTCCAAACTGAGGAGCTATGACTTTATCTAGGGCTCCCCTACACACACACACACACACACACACACACACACACACACACACAAATACAGCACTGGCACATTGTAGCAGAAGGCTCAAATTCCCTGTTGCAGCCCACCCCCGATCACGAGTCCGGCAAACAATGGCCAGCATCAGCTAATCACTTTTTAGGCTTTTCCACCGCAGGGGGAAAAACTTGATTTCTGCTCCTCCCTGTACAATGGGGTTGATATGGTTAGTAGGGGGAGTGGAGGATGAGGTGATCTTTGACCCCTTTCTTTGAATTAAGGCTGACTTCTGCCTTTGCAAAGGCTGATAGTACAGTATCAAATCACCTTCCCCATCTGATTTGTGTCGCAGCCCTTCCCACTTCCTGGGGCCTCAAGAAATGTACTTAAAAGGTGATGAAAAGGGACCAAAGTTGGAGGATGTGGTTTGGGTGCTTTCTACACCCCCTCCTCCCCTCCCCAAAGAACATTGCCCAACGGCTGTGTTAGCAGCTCAAGAGAGAGGGAGAAAATATGAATAAAGCGAGTGATATGCAAAGTTAAAGGCGCCCATTCTTGCCGCAAGAGTTTTGTGACACGTCAGAGAAAAATTCAGAGGCAAGCGGGATCTGATCTCTTATCAAGGAACAGCGATTGCCATCCGCCAAGGACAATTGCCAGGGGAAGGAGAAGGATCAAATAATTACCCTTGTGAGCCACCGCTTCTGAGACCAAAGGGGCATCTCTTGCCCTGGCCCAACTACCTTGGGTCCCATGGCTCAAGGAGGGAGAAGGAGGCCCTCCCTTTGATCCTTGCTCTGGATCAAAGCTCTTGGTTCCACCATCAGGAGTGAGCAAAAAGCAAATGGCTCTATGATCCCATCAATGGAGTTTCGTGCCATTGCCCAGGTGTCTGTCCTTAGGTGGGGTGGACCGCCGTCCCGTTGCTCTCAACTCCAGGTTTTTGGGACGATAGGAATTCTCTAGATCCATTTTGGCACTGCTTCAGATCAGTGGATTCCTGTTTTTTTATTATTATTATTTGATTTGCAAAATGTCGCAAATCATATCTTTCTTAAGGCAAACGAACCGCCCAAATTGCTCGAGTGAAAGGGAAGCATTAAAGCAGAGACAGAGAAGTCAAAGAGGCTGTGGGGCGGGGGGGAACACTGGACTTCCCCGTGTTATTAAGAGACAAAAAGCATTTGATCAAGGCAGTGGAAATTCATGACGACGCTGATGGGGAAAAGAGGTCGCAGTTTCAGCTCTATGTATTGTTCTCATTTTTTCCCCAAGCTCAAGGCTATTAGAGGGGAACTGAACCTGCACAGAATGGGTTATTTCTTCCAAGATGGGGATCTTCTAAAACCTGAATTGGGACTTTTTCACAGAAATATATCCCAAGACTTTTCTTTATCACACTGCTGAGAAGTCCACTTGGTTTGTGTAGGGAGAAGAGCTGGGGGTCCCACACTCCAGGAGAGCTGAGAGGAAGCAGTGATGGTTTTTCTTGTGTGTGTGTGTGTGGTAGCAACTGTGGTTTAAACCCGCCATCCTGGGCCCAACGTTTGGGAAGCCAGGCTCTGCCTGTCACAAGCCAGGACAAAGAGTGAGTGATGGAGGAGTAACACCTCCTTAAAAAACCTTGGTCCAGCTGGCCCGGCTGGTGGCACCTCGTAAGGGCCCCTTTCCAGGGTTACAGGAGAAGACAGTCCATGGTTTTGAAGGTGGCTCTATGCCCCAACGGCAGATCAAGCGGCAAAGCCAACTTCTAGGAGAAGGGAAACTCCGATTACAAACCTCCACTGCCTTGTGGCTACATCCACTACTGAAAAAGGCGTCAAGAGTCAACCTCAAGGCAAAATCCGGAGCTGGAGTCCCGGAAGCAGTTTGTGACTGTGTACAATCACTTCTGGTAACTCCTGTGATGCAGCTGGAACCAATCGTATCAGCTCTGCCGTTCCATTGGACTAGTTCAGCGACGTGGAGGGGGAGATCTGCTGCTTGGGTAACAGTCTATCCTCCATATTAATCTATCCAGGCCTCGCGCTCTGGAGAGGACACTCCAGCTTTGACCTCTTCCCAGAGCAGGATACAATACAACAGTAGAGTTGGAAGGGACCTTGGAGGTCTTCTAGTCCAACCCCCTGCCTAGGCAGGAAACCCTACACCGGTTCAGACAAATGCCTATCCAACATCTTCTTAAAAACTTCCAGTGTTGGAGCATTCACAACTTCTGGAGGCAAGTCGCTCCACTGATTAATTGTTCTAACTGTCAGGAAATTTCTCCTCAGTTCTAAGTTGCTTCTCTCCTTGATTAGTTTCCACCCATTGCTTCTTGTTCTGCCTTCAGGTGCTTTGGAGAATAGTTTGACTCCCTCTTCTTTGTGGCAACCCCTGAGATATTGGAACACTGTTATCATGTCTCCCCTAGTCCTTCTTTTCATCAAACAAGACCTACCTAGTTCCTGATATCCAGATACCATCGTCTTTTGAGACTGAAGGATGCCAATGCAAACCGTTGTTTAGAACTGACATTCACCTCTCCTTCGCCGGCCCTCAGGAAGAGGCTGGAAACCAAATTAATCCAGCAAGGATATCCTCCTGCAACTGTTTGTTTGTGGGTTTACCTGTCTCATCCTGTAAGTTTGCATTTTTACAATAGACGTTTCTACTGTGATTGGATCTCACCCTTTGGGATCTCCTACAGATCTTTGAATTGCAGCAAGATATGAAAAGGGTTTAATCATCTACAACGGGGGACCCAACCTCCAGTTTGTGGACTGGTACCAGTCTGTGTCCCATTGGGAACAGGGCCATGCAAACAATGGGTGAGTGTGCAAATCTCCATTTGCACGCGTGAATCCATCCCCTCTCCCCCACCACAGCCTGCTGCCGCCGCCAGACTGTAGCACGAGAAGGGTTGGGAATCGCTGATCTAGAACGTAGCCTAGCAATGGATTTTTGACAAGAGCTGTGGTGGCGCAGTGGTTAGAGTGCAGTACTGCAGGCTACTTCTGCTGACTGCCAGCTGCTTGCAGTTCGACAGTTTGAATCTCACCAGGCTCAGGGTTGACTCAGCCTTCCATCCTTCCAAGGTGGGTAAAATGAGGACCCAGATTGTTGGGGGCAAGAGGCTGAGTCTGCAAACTGCTTAGAGGGGGCTGTGAAGCACTGTGAAGCGGCATAGAAGTGCTATGAATATTGCTACTAGGTGAAATTTCCTCAAGATGAGAGCCTACCCCAATCCATGGTCACTCAGGGGTTCCTCTGTACGCCCTGGATGGAATTAACACTCACATCATGTTACTGAAACTCTGGCAGAGCAAGTCTTATTTTTAACACATCTTGGGAACAAGCCGTGAATTGGGAAGCTCACAAAACATTTTAGTTCCATATTTTACTTCCATATTTTAGATCTACTTCTTTGTTTCCAGCTCTTAAGAGCTTCATTTTCTGCGGTCATTTTCTTTTCTTTCTTTTTTCAAAGTTGGGGGGGGGGGGTAGCGAAAGAGAGCAAGCACAGTAAATATTCCTTGATCAGAGAGTGGCATTTTCACACTTCTGTACATAGAGATCAACCCAATAAATAATAAATACATAATAAATAAATAGGGGGGGACGGACGGCATGGGCTCCTCTTTGTACTTTTTTCCTTCCTGAAGATGTTGGGCTGCCAGATGAAAAGGTCTCTGCAAGAGACCCTCAAAAGAGCAACTGACCAGCCTGTTGTGTAAGGCAGGGCATCAGATTTACAGCTCACCTGGTTAAACACCTTGTATGAATTCAGACAGATAACAAATGCACTGATCGTTTCAGCTGTGGATGTCAGAAAACCGAGACTCTAACCTGAGTTTTATTTGGGAGAGAAGAATTTACAACGCTGGTTGAAAGTCTTTTGCTTGTTTAACTGCTGTTCAGTTTCACTGCTGATACACTCGTGCGCACCCCCACACCCCCACACCCGCAAATTGTATACCAGGGACAATAAAAAGAGAAATCCTCTGCTTTTGTCTGCTCTGACGTAAACTAAGCCGCTTGAATAATTTTTAACATACATTCCATTCTCCTTCCTTACCACATTTCTTTCATTTCCATTTCATTCGGCTGCTTTAATCTTTAATCACCGGAGTATCAAGTAAACTGAAAATTTACAGTCGCTCATTCAATACTTTGGATTTTTTTTTTTACTTTGTAAATTAATTCCATCAGAAAAGCAAAGAGACTAAAACTACAAGAAAAAAATAGCCTCTTGTGGGGCCTTTTTTATATTAAAGAGTCTCTGTCTGTGGTTGATTTCTTTTTAGCATCTCTCTCTCTCTCTCACTCTTGTTTTATTTTTCTCTTGTCCTTCTGGAAAATTCATCCCTGTAGCACTCACATTACATGAAAGGATGCTTTTTTAAAACATTTTTGATTCAGTTCCAAAGAAAAAGCCAGAAAACAGACGATATATCCATGAAGGAGAGGGCCTCACAGTGACCCACTTAGTCCAGAATTCCTTTTCCAGGTCAACTGATGGATGGACTTGCCTGAAAATAGTTCCTCCGTGAACTTCAGATGTGGACTACAACTCCCATGAGTTGAGGTCCCACAGCTTTGTCGTTGGTGTCCCAACTCATCTGGAAGCTACCCAGCTTGGAGAAAGAGGGATTATGGATTGGGAGGGTTGCTGTTGCTGTTATGTCATTCTACAATATTACACAATGTTACACAATGTTACACAAGGCTCCATCTACCATAGGGTGTCCAAGCTCGATAGCAAAACCATGTTTTAAGAGACTTGGGGAAGCTGGAAAGGATCATTTCAATCCGTTCTTCTGCATCTCACATTCTGGAATGGGGGACCACATTTCTTGGCTCTCTTCCCTGTAACGTCTGAAGTGTGATGTCACACAGCAGTCTCCTTTCACCACAGGGGTCTCCAACCTTGGCAACATTAAGACTTGTGGACTTCAACTCCTGGAATTCCTCAGCCAACCTTAGCAACGTGAAGACTTGTGGACTTCAACTCCCTGAATTCCTCAGTTTAAGACTTGTGGACTTCAACTCCCAGAATTCCTCAGTTTAAGACTTGTGGACTTCAACTCCCAGAATTCCTCAGACAACCTTAGCAACGTTAAGACTTGTGGACTTCAACTCCCTGAATTCCGGGAGTTGAAGTCCACAAGTCTTAAAGTTGCCAAGGTTGGAGACCCCTGGACTAGAAGACCTCCAAAGTCCCTTCCAACCTTATGCTTCTACATTCTATGACGGGGTCTCCAAACCTAGCCACTTTACGACTTGTGGACTTCAACTCCCAGAATTCCTCAGCCAGTGGCCATGGTTGGAGACCCTTGTTTATAAGGCCGACATCCCAGTTCTCTTCCTCTCCCCTCCTGGGCAGGAGGACTTCACTTCCCTTCCTGATCTGGTTCAGGCTCTGTGGTCATCAGAGTCTGGGCCAGTTCCTCTGGATCTTTGCTGAGGATTCTTTCTGACTTCTGACTGCCAAGCCACCAGATTCCCCAGGTTGGAAGATCAGCCTGTTTTCCTAATTCAGGTGTCTGCAATTTGCGGTTCTGGAGCCACATGTGACTCTTTCATCCCTCTGCTGCAGCTCCCTGTTGTCAGTCGGCTCCACAATTGATAGGGCTTTCAATTAGGACAGGTAGAGGAAAAAGGGCGCCGTGCTAGGAGGAGACTCTATGGATGGGAGGGCTTCCGGTTAGGACCTTTGTGACTGTTTGAGTATTTAAGGTTGCCGACCTCTGTCCTAACCAAGGGACTTGCTTAAACCCTGAAGCCAAATCCGCCTGCAACCAGGGAGGAAAGCAATTGCCACTTCATCCATAGAACTTGCCCCTCTCTCGTTTCATCTGCCTGCGCCTGCATCCCAGCTCCCTGGGATCTGCTTCCTCTCCCCCAGGACAAAAGGATCCCTTCCCTCCAATCTTCCTTGCAGGGCAGACTTCTTATTTCCAACTGCCAGCCAGGCATTCCTCCCCAGCTCCCCTTCAGAGACAGAACCGTATTCCTGTGGTTTCTTTTGGCTTCGGGGGCAGCCCTTCGCTTGCAGCCTCCAAGCGGCAGAGAAGGAAGAGGGCTGCTCCCCTCCCCACCCCACCCCAGCCACTTTGCAGAGCCCCATCCCCATTCCTTCAGATAACAGGCCACTTCGAATGGGAGCGGGGGGGGGGGCTTAAAAAACCCCTCTCCCTAAAATTCATGTGGACATCAGCAATGTTGTTTTAGTAGGGGAGGAAGGGGAGAAGGAAAATCCAGGCAGATGAAACTGAATTCAGTGCCAGATGTTCGGGCTTGATGCCTTCAACTCGTGGGCTCCCTTCCCTTTTGAACAGATGTGAGCTGAGGAACATGGCAGGTTTTTCTACCAGGGACTTCATGCTCGCACAGACCTTGAGGTTCATGGAAAGAGAACCAGAGATTCACATCTTCTTGTCACATTTTGGCCATTTTCAAGACTGTTCATATCAAATGTTCCCCTTTCTAGCATGTAGGAATTCAGGGTGATGGGTTGCTTCTAGAAACACCTGTTCCCCCCAGACCTGGTTGATCTGGTCAAGAAAAGTTGTCAGAGTTTGTTGCAGCAATCAAATCCAGAAAGCACATACACACAGGTAACTGATTCAGCAGGAGTCATTAACTTCTCTTCATATATAATATAACACATACCGTATTTTTCGGAGTATAAGACGCACCAAGATTTTGAAGAGGCAAATTTAAAAAAAAAAAGGGTTTGCATTCTACATCCCTCCCAAAAACGGCCCATACACCAAACTATGTAACATCATCAGTGCTAGAAGAGAATGGGGTTGGGGAGGGGGGGAGGAGGAGATGATCTTGCATTCATATTCTGTTTTTCAGAGTAACCTTGCCTTCCAAACGATGAGAAGCCCTTGACAAGGAGGCTGAAATGGAAGTGATGCATCCAATGAAGCCTTCCAAAAACACCTCCGGTGAATCAATAGGAGGCTGAAAGTTACAGAAGACAAAAGCTAAATATACCTAAAATGGTTTTGAAATGACGGCCCTGGAGAAATGTTCCCTCCTGAACCACAAGATGTCTAACTTCCTCCTTTGGCGTTCCCAAAAGTGGTTGCAAAGTGAGCGGGGAAGTATCTGAAAGCCCCTCGGCTTTGGGGCTCACTGCCAAAGGAGGAAGCCACCAAAGCCCTTCCACTGATGTCTCCTGGTTCCCCTTCCCATGGGGTGCCTGTCTCCCCCACTTCTCCCTCGGAGATGAAACTGCCTCCAAGACCTTCTTGGGCCTCTAGAAATAACATCATGGACACGTCTCCTCCTCTGAAGGACCACAGCAGCTCCTCCACCCAACGGTACCAACGCTGGAGCAGAAGATGCCAAGCCTTGCCCCGGGGCAGTGTTTGTTGTGCTTAAGGCATGGGCACCTGCAGAAGAATCTGGTGATGGTGCCATCATCTCAGGTGGCTTTTGAGAAGTCCCCACCTTCATGGACACCTGCAGAACTTTGGAGAAAGCAGCTTTTTCTCCTCCCCTGTGGTGGAATCTGATCGTTCCCTGTTTGGGGTGGTGATTTTTCACTTTTCGGGTGCCCATAGTGTTTCCCTTCTTATCAGAAGTATCTCAAATAAATGTTTGCAAAGGATACCTGTGCAAATGTTCAGTTTCACCATGAATCTTGGTTCCATTGGGTGGGTGGGGGGACTCAGCTGAAGAGAGCTCAACTGCTTCCCTTGTTGAGCTCTCTTTCACAACAACCACAATCCTGTGGCTCATCTAGCATTGTTCCAATATCTCAGGGGTTGCCACAAAGAAGAGGGAATCAAACTATTCTCCAAGGCACCTGAGGGTAGAACAAGAAGCAATGGGTGGAAACTAATCAAGGAGAGAAGCAACTTAGAACTGAGGAGAAACTTCCTGACAGTTAGAACAATTAATCAGTGGAACAGAAGTTGCCTCCAGAAGCTGTGAATGCCCCAACACTGGAAGTCTTTAAGAAGATGTTGGATAGCCATCTGTCTGAAAACGGTATAGGGTTTCCTGCCTAGGCAGGGGGTTGGACTAGAAGACCTCCAAGGTCCCTTCCAACTCTACTATTGTATTGTATCTAACCCTTCCTATTTCAGCTTGTTGACTCCGGTACTTTGATTCAATCAATTATCATTATCTTCCTCAACAGCTCTGCACTGCCACACCCCAACCTGGTTGTGTTTAACTTTCCTGTGGCCGTTGTGTTGTCCTGTCACATTGGGGGGGGGGGAGGGGAAGCAACTGGGCAGAGAAACAAAACCCCCGAGAGGAAATTTGACATGGAACACTTTCTCCCTCCCTCCCTCTCTCCTTCTCCCTTCTCTTCCTCCAATTGGCTGGCGGCTCACTGTCTCGTGCGCCCAAAAGCCCAAGGTGAAAGGTATTTCACCGAATGGGCCTTGTTGAAGGGCCTGGAATGGAAGAGGCTGGGGCCCATTGGCTGGCACAAACAGCTAGGGTCATCTCAGCAGAGGACAAACGATAGGGTTTAATTGCTGGGGGCGGAATCCTGGAGGCAAACAAGGGGCAGCGAAGGGTACGGGGCAAACAGTCCCATTCCGCCTATTTTGAGACCACCTTGAGATGAGGAAGGGGTCAGCCGCCTTCCCCCACCCCCCACTCAATTGCCCTGGCAAGGAAGGGCCAGCTCCACTTGTCTTGTCATTGCATGGAGGGCAGGATATCCAAACTGCGAGGTTAAAGAGAAGCTCCGGATATAGTATAGCTCTTTATTTTGGAACTGTGCAGAAATAGGAGGCAGGTTTCTTAAGACAGCCTCAAAACAGCCAAATTTAAACCTTCCCTTCCAGGCTGTGGTTTTTTGGGGGGGGCGACGAGAAGAAATTCTTACCTCTCAAATTTGCACTCAGCTTTTCGTGCTTAAGAGCAGCCTTCGGATCCCAGCCAAATGTCTGCAAAAATAGCAGCAGCTTCTGGGCCTGGATGAAAAAATTCAGGTTTGGGGACCTCCTGCTCAGCTGGTGCCTCTGCAGAAGGCCTAAGTGTCTCGGGCGGGGGGTGGCAGCGGGGGGGGGCACCTCTCCCAGTGTTATTTTGGGCTGTGAAATCAGGGCAGTTTTCTTTGTTTGGGGCTGTTCTGCAGGGCTGGAGATTTGAAACTTTGATTTGAATTGGGGTTTAGCTGTTCTGGGGGTGAGCCGCTTCTGTCCTGAACCTCATCAATCCATCTTGGAGAAGTCAGGCTGGGGTTCAGTTGGTGTGTGTTTTTTTAGGCAGGGGGGAGAACTGTGACACACAGGAATAATATTTACCCAGATGAATTAGTGATTCGGAAGATTTTAGATTGTGCAGAAATGGACAAGTTACCTTTAAGAGTAAAGGACAAAGAAGAGTCTGAATACTATGAAATTTGGGGTAATTGGTATAAATGGTTGCATAACAGGGATAAAGTTAATTCAGCCGAGAAACAATAGGGAAATGTATAGAGCTGTAGATAAATGTATATAAATATAGAAGCGATATAAGATTGATCTATACAGGTACGATGACATAACAATATTAATGTGATGA
>NC_138562.1:17250931-17278431 GCF_964273705.1 Natrix helvetica | reverse complement strand
GGTCTGCTTGTCTATCCCTGTTGTCTGAGCATGCCACGTTCCTCTGATTTCTCAGAAATGTTAGCTTAGTGTGAGGCATAAATAACACACCATGTTTTATTATAAGTTTAAGGGGACCTGACGGAGCTTCCGGAGGTCTCCTAATCTTGGTGGTCCCCTACACTTTCCGTGACCCAGTTTGATCTCCCCAAAGAAAAGATGGCTACCCAGAGAGCTCCTTTGAAGAGTTGGCCAAACTTCTCCCCCCCCCCCAGCTGTTTCCAACAGGGAAAGTTTCTCACAGCGTAACAATTTTGCTTTCATCTCGTTCAGCCTGAGATGGTGGCATTAAAAACTCTGAGCTCACAGTTGTTGGCTTTATACTTTCCAAGACTGATACTAAAATTCCAGGCAAGCTGAGTGCGCTTCCTCCAGTCAAGCTAAATAATGCATTAATGCATTAATTAATAATTGAGCTGATGTCTTGATCCATATCTCAGCTTTTCTTCTTTGATCCCATTGTGAGATTTTGAACAAGCAGCTCCGGTCAGGATGTGAACGCCATGACATTGATGTTTTTATGCAAAGGCACTCTTTTGTTTTGGGGAGATATGTATATATATTTCTATATTTTTATATATTATATATATATAAAAGCCAAGTACCAATCACTCATCAAGAAATCTCCAGAACCGTAAAGCCTACAAACTTGAAATTTGGCATGTACGTTCCCCTTGGCTTCCAGGTGCTCGCTAAGAAAGGATTTTTCGAAATGAGCATCCTATCATTAGTATTTCTATATATAGATTAACACTCTCTAATGCTAAGGAGGTAGGCATTCTACTCCCCCTCCCCACCTGAAAAGAACTCTGTTCCAACTGCCAGTTGCCTCACATTCCGTTACCACAGTTTAAACTGGCAGACGTTCCACTCCTTCACTCAGGAGCGTCTGGGGCTCCTTACAGTACTAAACAGTGGTATCTCACTAAAATGTCTACGCCTTCCACCTATGGAACTGCTTCCAGACTCAAGGCAGCGAGAGCGATGTTCGCTTATGTGTTTCAATCACTGATGACCATTGAGCCAACAGATTGTGAACCAAATTTCTCCTGCATAGCCCGATCATGTAGTTTTGTCGCGAAACACGGGCATCCAGCTAACATATAATAAATCCTGAATGACTTTTATTAATCCACCTGGGCTTCTCAGTACTTGATTCAGTTTGCTGTTCACTACAGATCTCTGCGCACCCACCCTTTCCAAAACAGAACAGGCTAGAAATCGTGTTGCCATGACAACGTGGTAAGTTTGTCAGATGAAAGTTGTGACATTTATACACAGCGCGGTTGTGTTGGCAGTGTAGTTGTGAGCCCAGGGGTGAAATACTACCAGTTCAGGCAGGTTCGCCCGGACCCATAGTAAAAAATGCTACTGGTTTAATCAAACCGGTAGCAAAACAAAAAAAGGCTACCGATTCAGGCAAACCGGTAGTTCCAACGACCAGCTGTGCAGAGCAATTGATATTTGCTAGAAATCACGGGGCACAGCTGATTGTGGCACAGCTGATCAACGGAAGTATTTTTTTAAAAGCATTTTTTTTACTACCGGTTTGGGCAAACTGGTAGTAAAAAAAATACTTTAAAAAGTTTTTAAAAAGTTTCCATGATCTGAAGTTCCAAAATCCTGCTTTCTAGTGAATCTAAATCGCGCGGCACAGCTGCACACACACCCCTCGCTGTTCTACTTACCTTTGCAGACTCAGAAAAGGCTTCTTAGCGCTTGCAGTGCGCATGTGGCGAAGCGAACTGGTAGCAGACTTCAGAGCATTTCACCCGTTCCCTTTTGTCTGGCAACTCTACGCCTGGGCACACTAGGAACAGGCTCCATCTGTCTGTCTGCCTCACTGATGTCTGACTCTGAAGGCAGCTGATAAGTGGCATATGGCTCTGGCCCCCTCTCTGCCTCCGATGCAGAGCCCTCATCAGAGCCTTCCCCAGACTCCAGGACTGGCCCATGTCCCTCCCCAACCTCCTCACTGTCCGAATCTGCTGCCAGCTCCGCTGGCGGACCGCAACAGATAAGAGCGGCCACCAAGTTGTTACCCTGCACAACAGATGCTAAACAACTCAGGTATTTCCATGTGCAAAGCTGAGCATGCAAATGACACTGAAGCCGACTGCAAGTTTTGAGAGCTAATGAGCCTTGCTGAGCTTAATTTAAATCAATAGTGAGTTGAGGAACAAGTAAACAAATTAGCACGGTAAATAAAAATAACAGCAGAGGAGCAGAAAAGTGACTGGTGTGTGTGTGTGTTGAAAGACAACCCAACACTTCCGAAATTGCGGGAAACCTGCCAGGGAAAAGCAAAAGCATGCAAGCTTTTGCAAGGCTCTTGATGAGATTCCAAGGTCGTCCAAGGGTTTCAAAGCTTGTGAAATCCAGCCCAGTTCAATTCAGTGTGTTTTCTTGCTTTTTTGTTTTCTGCCGACCAACTAACAGATAAATAAGTACCCAGTGAATTTTAATGCTTATGGAAATAATTGGAAGGAACCTAGATGTTGTATATGTGTTGATCCCAGCTAGTAATTAAATACTGTAGGTATAATCATTATACCCCCCCCCCCCCCCGGCTTATGCATTCTACTAACTCTCAACGTGGTTTTCTCAGTTTCGGTTAATCATATTGCATGAAGTGTGGCTATCATAAGATGTATAATAAAAATAGATGTTGGCTTAGTATAATGTGGGAATCCGACTGTGCTTTATTTAATAGACCAGAGATCAGGAAATCATGCTTGTTTAGACCCATGCAGGGAGCCATTCCCTCGTTAGATTCATAAATGGATGTCCGTGGATGTATTCATATGTAGTTATGTTTGCATGTTGTAAATGATGCTTATAAGCATGCATAGGCAAACATACCCATGCTTTGGCACAGAAATGTCCCCAAAGTGCTTTTTCAAGAGACAGCTGGAGTTTTTTTTTTCTTGAAGGTCTTTCGCTTCTCATCCGAGAAGCTTCTTCAGTTCTGACTCAAGATCAGATGCTTGTCATTGTAGCTTCACCAGTAGATGCTTATAATTGGAGAGAGAGAGAGAGAGAGAGAGAGAGAGAGAGAGAGAGAGAGAGAGAGAGAGAGAGAGAGAGAGAGAGAGAGAACACACATTAGTTGAAATTTGTAGTATAACTGAATTTACAAAGCTCGCCCGACATCTAGACTCTAATAATCCAAGTCTGTCAATTTCAGGTTAATGTAACTTTTACCCCAATCCATCCTAGTTTTTCTAACCAGGATTTTGACTTCTGGCAACTGCCCAGGTTAACTTCTTTCCTCTTTTTCAGAAGTGGTTTGCCATTGTCTTCTTCCTAGAGCTTGGAATGGCTGGCCGGCCCAAGATCACCCAGCTGGCTTCGTCATCCCTAAATCAGGACTAGGAATACAATAGAATAGAATAACAAAGTTGGAAGGGACCTTGGAGGTCTTCTAGTCCAACCCCCTGCCTAGGCAGGAAACCTTATACCACTTCAGACAAATGGTTATCCAACATCTTCTTAAAAACTTCCAGTGTTGGGGCATTCACAACTTCTGGAGGCAAGCTGTTCCACTGATTAATTGTTCTCACTCTCAGGAACTTTCTCCTCAGTTCTAAGTTGCTTCTCTCCTTGATTAGTTCCCATCCATTCCTTCTTATTCTACCCTCAGGAGCTTTGGAGAATAGCTTGACTGCCTCTTCTTTGTGGCAACTCCTTAGACATAATAACACTGTTATTTTGTCTACCCTGGTCCTTCTTTCCATTCAACTAGACATACCCAGTTCCTGCAACCGTTCTTCATATGTTTTAGTCTCCAGTCCCCTAATCCTCTTTGTTGCTCTTCTCTGCACTCTTTCTAGAGTCTCCACCTCTTTTTTACATTGTGGCGACTAGAATTCACCAGGACTAGAATTCACAGTCTCCTGGTTTCTAGGCTGGTACCTTAACCAGTAGAAAAATGTTGGCTCTCAGCTCAGGCATAAAAATAATTTTCAATTCTTTGTGTTGCTTTGTGTTTAAAAGTTAAGTGAAAATTCCCCAGGATAGCTTAACTGTGATAGCTCAGAGAAATGGGGAACTGAAATCCTGCTTTTGCCAAAGTATTTATTTGTACAATTCCCTAGGTTTTGTACCAACTGCCATTAAAAATGATCCCTGGATGAGATCTGTAAAATTATAAACAATAAAATTATACAGTGGCTTTAAAATCAGGAGGGGGAAAGAAAAACCCTACACTGCCCTATAGTTAATTTTAAAATTGCCTTTCATTCTTTATAATTCCCAAACAAACCGGGGCATTTAAAAGTGTGGCATAAAAAAATATTACATTGGCAAGGATTATAGTCCTTTTGCGGTATTTATGGTTTGGCTGGAACAAAGGATTCAGTCAATTTAAAGCATCAGGAATCTCTAAGCCTTTAATAGATGAACAAGTAGTTATTACGTGGAGGGAACTGGAATTTTAAACCAGGTTTGTGGAAGATACACGAGGATAATGGAGATGGCTGGTTGAAAATGCAGAATGAAAGAAAGGGTGATTTTTAAAAAAAAGAAATGCAATAAAACTGGATTTAAAATGTATGCAAAGCTTTCGTACAACTGAGTGGGAATGCGGAGAGTAATGTTAACAAAAACGTAATATAAATATTAAAAACATATCAGTAAGAACGGGCGTTCAGTTGTGTTATTGTTCTGACCGAAACTTCCCAAGAGCATGAAGCAAATTCCTTGTCCCCCCAAAACCCTTTTATTAATTGACTGTGAATTCTGCTCATTCACATCCAGCAAAGTCTTTCAAGGGAGGAGTTACAGTCACAGATCTTATCTGGCTTGGAGAGCTGCCAGGCTGATATCGATAAAACTTGGCAAGGAGTCTCGAACCAATTAAGCAAACTAATTGTCTCCTGCAAACTCCACTCCCCTTTCGCTCTTCTTTTATTTCCTCTGGGAGGGGCCATTCATCGTCCACCTGTGGCCTTACTCCCATGTTGGTCCCTGTTCTTTAGCTGTTCCCTTCATTGGGCAACTCTGTGCATGCACACACTGGCAACAGGCTCCAGCTGTTTGTCTGCCTCACTGATGTCTGACTGCATAGGCAGCTGATAACTGGCATACGGCTCTGCCCCCCTCTCTGCCTCCGACACAGAGCCCTCATCAGAGCCTTCCCCAGACTCCAGGACTGGCCCAGGTTCCTCCCCAACCACCTCACTGTCCGAATCGGCTGCCAGCTCAGCTGGCTGCTGATGGGCCACAACAATTATGCTTTTCTTTTGGTTTGAATTCATGTGTTCCCATCAGGTGGGAAAGACAGGTTCCCACCTGAAGTTTCAACTAAACTGATTTAATCTGGATGCAGACCAGAACTGTATCCTGAGAAAGCATCTCAGATGGGGCATTTTATAGGTCTTACTTAGAACAAGGGAGGGAGGTGGAAATGTATTCAGACTTGCAAGATTTTGTTATTGTGACATAATAAAGGAGAGTTAGCATTCATAACTTTGATTCCAATCTGATCTACCCTGAAGGGTTGACATCAGGCAAGGAGACATATCTCCTTTGAAGATATGAAGAAGGCTATTATTCCTATCTTCCAAAGCAGAGGGATGTACATTCTTTCTCCCACCCCTCCTTCCCTCCCTCATTCTCTGTGTGTATGTGTTTGTATGTGTGTGTAATGTGGCCTTCTAGATGTTGCTGCTTTTTGATTTCCAGCAATCTTGCCCAGAGTAGCTAAAGGACCATGGATCTTGGGATTTGTAATTCACCAACAACGAGAGGTCTTTAATTCTACAGGCTGAAGAAATAATATGGATCAAATCTCTATCCATCACGGAAGGTGATCTTTCTCAGGGAGATCCCTCAAGAAATATCGGGATTTGTAATAGGGTATATAGCATGAACCATTTTGAGATAGAATCATCTGGGCAACAGAAGAACTAGATCACTTCCAGAAAGATCTAAACATAATGTTGAGTTGAGACTCTAGAAAGAGTGCAGAGAAGAGCAACAAAGATGATTAGGGGATTGGAGGTTAGATCATATGAAGAACAGTTGTAGGAACTGGGTATGTCTAGTTTGATGAAAATAAGGACTAAGGGAGATATGAGAGCAGTCTTCCAATATCTAATGGGCTGGCACAAAAAAAAGAAGGGATCTATTATCCAAAGCGCCTGAAAGCAATATAAGAAACAGCAGGTAGAAACTCATCAATGAGAGAAGCAACCTAGAAATAAGGAGAAATTTCCTGATGGTGAGAACAATTAATCAGCGGAACAGCTTGCCTCCAGAAGTTGTCAATGCTCGAAAACTGGAAGTTTTTAAAAAGAGATTGGACAACCATGTAACAATATAGAATAACAGTGTTGGAAGGGACCTTGGAGGTTTTCTAGTCCAACCCCCTGCTTAGGCAGGAAACCCTACACCACTTCAGGCAAATGGATATCCAACATCTTTTTAAAAACCTCCAGTGTTGGAGAATTCACAACTTCTGGAGGCAAGTGGTTCCACTGGTTAATTGTTCTAACTATCAGGAAGAGTATGGAGTTTCCTGCCTGAGCAGGGAATTGGACTAGAAGACCTCCAAGGTCCCTTCCAACTCTGTTATTCTCTAATGGTCCAGGAAAGAGGAAATTTTTTTTTACTTTGTTCCCTTAGAATATTCAGACTTTGGACCAGTAAGCTTTTTACAACCCTAACCGGGATCACGATGTTTAGCATCGAAGCCAGCCATGGGCATACAAAACACAAAGTAAAAAATGCATTGCGTAATAAATTGATTGCTCTTTCACGAAGTTATAATTAGCTGCCGGTTTTCTGATTCTGCCTGAAGATAGAATTGGCCAAGAGGCCGACTTGAATGATCCCTGCTAGCTAGCCAAAAGTTACATTTGGATCTGAGCACGTTAGGAAGCTTTGGGAAGAGACTGTATTTTATCCGACGTTATCCAGGCCTACCTATAAAATGTTAATGGAATATTGGACTTCCTGTGGTTGTTGTTTTTTTCCAGGCCTGCGCTTCGTACACATAAACAAAATATGGCATCTGTCAGAAGCATGATGAAGTCAGTCTGGAACATTTTGTTCTCGTGGAAAAAGCTACTTTTGGCTCGGAGGAAGAATCGGTTTGCTTCGTAATCTCAGATGCCTGAATGAGATACAAACCACAGAAAAAAGCAAAACAGTCTTCCTTTAATCCCTGGTGATTTTTTTTTTTGGGGGGGGTGCGCTTTTGGAACTGCATCTTCAATGCAGGGGACAGCTTCCTTTGCATTGTTTTACTTTTATAAAATGACAACCACGAAGCCAACTTGTCCTGTTCAAGACGAGGGTTTTAAGCACGAAGTGAGTTGCGTTTCTTGAGATTCGCCAAAAGCAGCTCCTGGAGTATTTTCTGATGTTATAAGAGAAGAGAAGGGAGAAGGGGAAGGGGGTTAAATGGGTAGGAAAGATCAACCCCTTGGTCAAGGAGGAGAAATACAATGTTTATAGAACATATTGTAGTCACTTACAAATAGTTTTGATGACCAGAATTGTACTATTTGTAAGCAACTACAATATGTTCTATCAATATTGTATTTCCAAAGGTATATATTCTGTTAGCTCTGTTCAGTTGCCCAGACTCCACTTCGCAAGAGATTGTTAAAAGATGATGATGATGTATCTTCATGGAATTGTCTCAATTTCTCCAAATTATCTCCAATCAGTGATGGCCAAACCTGTTTGCAAAGATTTCAGCCCCTTCACCTGCTGAGTGAAATTGAGCTTAGATGGGGAAGACAGAACAAGTGGAATTAAAAGATGTCTACATACTGTATCTTTTCCTCTCCTTTCCTGAATTCTCTTCTGTACTCTTCCAATATTCTGAGCCAGGAAGTGCTTGAGAGCTATCAATCTGTCTTGGAGGAGGACACAGTCATAACTCACTCCGACAACAAAAGACAAATGTTTGTATTGATGAATTGATGGGATACCGTAGCTGTTTTGCTGGAGGTCAGCCTTAGAAGTCCAGAGATATACATGATGATTGATTAGATGTTTGTTTCCATTTTTGGTTGATGGTTTAGGTAGGGCAGAATTACAACTTAATTCTGGTTCCCTACAACAGGACTCCAAGATCTGGGCTCCAGCTGGGCTCCGAGATCACCGCAGATGGGGACTGCAGCCAAGAAATTAAAAGACACTTGCTCCTGGGGAGGAAAGCTATGGCAAGTCTAGTTAGCATACTAAAAAGCAGAGACATCACTCTGCCAACAAAAGTACATCTAGTCAAGGCTATGGTTTCCCAGCTGCAATGTATGGCTGTGAAAGTTGGACCATAAGAAAGGCTGAGTGCCAAAGCATTGAGGTCTTTGAATTCTGGTGCTGGAGAAGACTCCTGCGAGTCCCTTGGACTGCAAGGCAATCAAACAAATCAGTCCTAGAGGAGATCAACCCTGACTGCTCTTTAGAAGGTCAGATCATGAAGAGGAAACTCAAAGACTTTGGCCATCTAATGACAAGGAAGAACTCTCTGGAGAAGATCCTCATGCTGGGAACGATTGAGGGCAAAAGAAGAAAGGGACAACAGAGAATGAGGTGGCTGGATGGAGTCACCAAAGCAGTCAGTGTGAACTTAAATGGACTCCAGAGGATGGTAGAGGACAGGAAGGCCTGGAGCAACATTGTCCATGGAGTCATGATAGGTCAGACATGACTTTGCAACTAACAACAACAACAACAGGACTCTGGCAAGGGGAGGTGTTCGGAGAGATGATTGACTTAGTTGTCCAGTAACATTCCATGGCAGTGCAGATAACCTATCCCATTTCTGCTTTTTTCATGAAAACATGGTATCTAAAACAAGTACTTCATTCTGCTAAACAATGGAGATAGCTCTGGCACTCTGGCGGGCATGCGGTTTTGATAGAACATACTGTAGTGGAAGGAATTACAGGCAATGACCTCAACAAAGAAATGAACTGCCTATCACAACCTCATTGCTCTTTGTTGGCCATTCTTCAGTTCTTCTCTGATGGTAATAGCAGTGATAGCAATGTCCCAATATCTCAGGGGCTGCCACAAAGAAGAGGGAGTCAAGCTGTTCTCCAAAGCACCTGAAGGACAGGACCAGAAGCAACGGATGGAAAGTAATGAAGGAGAAAAGCAACTTAGAATGGAGGGGAAATGTCCTGACAGTGAGAACAATTAATCAGTGGAACAACTTGCCTCCAGAAGTTGTAATGGCTCCAACACTGGAAGTTTTAAAGAAGAGATTGGCCCGCCATTTGTCAGAAATGGTATAGGACTTCCTGCCTGAGCAGGGGGTTGAATTAGAAGACCTCCAAAGTCCCTTCCAACTCAGTTATTCTCTAATGACATACTAATGAACTTCTAACATCTGCACATCTGCTGCATATTCTCTTCTCCCATTCAGTTTTTTTTTAAACATTTCAGCTATTAGGAAAAAGGTCTACTTTTTCCAAGAAATTGCATTTACAACCCCCACGTTCTAATTGACCAGCTACTCCACGAACGTGAATTACTCTGAAGAGTTTCCAAATGATTTCGGGTCTTGACCTATTCTTTAGCTAACAAGATCTGGATCCAGACAAAGACGAACAAGAAGATTGCAAAAGGGCTATTTGTCTTGTCACAGAAGTAGTTCCAATTAGGTTCAGTGGGACTTACTCCTAGAACAGTGTGTATAGGTTTGCGGCCTAACACACATTCTGTGGGGGAGGGTGCTCAGTTCTCCTTCCCTTGGAGTATTACAGCTTGTTCAGGTACCATCTGGTTTAAAATTGCCATTCGCATGGAGAAGCGGGTTAGTGCTTATTAGAATGCCAAACTGAGTCACTTACAAATTGCATTTTCTCTCTATGTTAAATACCCGAAGTGATTCTTTATCAATTATGGAGTGATTCTATCCATCTATCATCTATCTATCTATCTATCTATCTATCTATCTATCTATCTATCTATCTATCTATCTATCTATCTATCTATCTATGTTTCCCCAAAAATAGGACAGGGTCTTATTTTCGTTTGACCCCCGAAATAAGCACTTGGCCTTATTTTCGGGGAGGTCTTATTATTTTTGAGGTGCAGGAGACGGCGAGCATGGTCACCTCATTGCAGCTGCTGTGATGTAATATTTTGGGGGAGGCCTTATTTTTGGGGGAGGGCTTATTATAGCACATGTGCTCAAAAGCCCAACTGGGCATATTATCTGTCTCTCTCTCACATCTCTAACTCTGTCTCTGTCTCTGTCTCTGTCTCTGTCTCTGTCTCTGTCTCCAGCCATCTCCATCTCCATCCATCCGTCCGCCTGTCCGTCCGCCCGCCCGCCCGCCCGTCCGTCTGTCTGTCTATCTATCAAGCCAAATTTGGCTCTAGGTTCTGCCTCAGTTTACCTTCCCAATAAGCAACTGAGTTGGAAGATCATTTAAAAGCAGTTTATTAGGGTACCCTGCAGACATGGGTTTCACACAATTTTACCACCGGTTCACCGCGCACCAAAAATGTGAGCGCCCGCGCCCACTCTCTCTCTTCGCTCGCATGTGCTCTGCTCATACGCGCCACTTGTATGCATGTGTGTGGCTTAGAAAACGTGACCAAATAGGATGGCATAGCGCCGTGTAGAATGTTGCAAAGACCTCATCAAACCAGCTTCCATTGAAGGTTGAGAAGCCGACTCTCTTTCTTATAACGTTCCAGATAGAAAATGCTTTTTCCAAAAAGTAAATCCACAATTCACAATATGGAGATCCGTATCTAGGAAATCAAGGTGTTTTTTTTTAAAATAAATCAGAAATAGCTTCACCCGATCTCTTTCTCCCATGCATATTTTTTCCACCAAATGGTTTCACACAATCAAATTCAAGGACTTCACGGTTGCTGAAAGTACATTAAGCATTTTCCCAAGAGAAGCCAAGGTTTCCGGGGAAATAGTTGGAAGTTATACAAGTCTGGAGCAATTTCAGTCCTACCCGTATTCTTCATCTTTCCATGTACAATTAATTTTCATTTTCCACTCCGCTGCCGTGTGCATTTCCATAATTTATTGTTGTCTAAATAAGGAACACAATTTCCCAATGACAAAAAATAATAATAAAATGAAAATGTACATATTAATTGGAGCTGAGCTTGAGAGATCTTGCCTGCAGCATGAATGTGAGCAAGCTGTTTCTAATGAGTGGCCTGGCGGAACTAATTTTGAAGTCTTTCTGATCTGATGTCCCCTCTTCACCTCCAGACCCATCCTACACCTTAGCATACAGAAGAACAGAGATGGAAGGGATTTTGGAGGTCTTCTAGTCCAACCCCCTGCCTAGGCAGGAAAAACTATACCATTTCAGACAAATGATTATCCAACCTCTTCTTTAAAACTTCCAGTTTGGAGCATTCACAATTTCTGGAGGCAAGTTGTTCCACTGATTAATTGTTCTCACTGTCAGGAAATTTCTCCTCAGTTCTAAGTTGCTTCTCTCCTTGATCGGCTGAGGAATTCTGGAAGTTGAAGTCCACAAGTCTTCAAGTTGCCACGGTTGGAGACCCCTGGTCTAAACTTCTGAAGGGAAAAGATCTCTAGCTCCTTCTTAGAATTTGCTGGTCCACAATGGGACATCACCTTGGGAAGCCACCATGGGAGATACGATGAAATCATCAGAAGAACAGGTGCAACGTTTTGGCCTTTTGGAGTTTTGGGGTGACTTGGAAGCTGTGAAGAGTTTTCATACCCATTTTAACCTCAAAACTTCAAAACAACAGACTGAAATTGTAATCCTGAGATTTGGCTATTTCTAAACTATCTTTGTGAGGTTTTCACCGACTTGTTTGAAAGAGGTGATTGAATGGTTCCTGGGCCATTTTTCTGAATTTTGGACTTTTTTTTAAATTAAACTCCCACTCTTAGCTTATCATGTTAACACATCAATTTTGGTGTATCATTTTTTCCCCCTAGAATTCTAACCGCTCTTGAGATGCACTGAATAAATGCTGAAATGGATATATCTCTTATCCAGATCGAAAGAAGGAACTTTGAAGACCTGCTACATTTCAGCTCCCCACAATAAATGATTGTAGGTAACCTATTATCTTTGGATGCGAGCCCAGAAATATCTAAAACGGTTGCCAAGTATGTTAAGCTAATTTTAATTCTTCGAAGCGCAAGACTCCCTTTGTGGCGTTCATTGTATCTCATGGTTGAGCTCAACTGAAGTCATAATATTCACTAGAGCTGGTCGGATGAGAACTGCATCTGTACGCTTGACAAAAACCAAACAAAACTGATAGGGTTATTTTGTTCCTTGTGCAAAATAACACAACCGGTCATACCTGATGGTATTGCACACCTCTCAAGTGACTAGTTCATAGATTTAATGACTCTCCTGGTCAACTTAAAACTAAATAAATAAGGAGAAGCAGCATAGGATGGTAGCCTTCATCTGTCAAAGCCATCTGTCTCGCCACTTTGTCTTACTCAGTGGGCCTCGGAGATCTTGCATACGAATCAGAAAGAGGAAGCTCATATTCAGCTCCATCGGAGGCTGTAAATGGTCTCCAAGGAGTAGGAAGCAAAACTAATCAGCTCAGCCTTCCTTGCCAGCGAAGCAAATCTATCAATGTTGAAGCAGGGATGACTCCTTAAGGTTGAAACAGAAGAAGAAGGAATGTTGGTGGAGTCTTTTTGTGATGGTTGCAAGGTTGGTCAAGGTTGAATTGATCCTTCCTTTTCACACACCTGGAAACTAATCAAGGAGAGAAACAACTTAGAACTAAGGAGAAATTTCCTGACAGTGAGAACAATTCATCAGTGGAAGAAGTTGTGAATGCTCCAACGCTGGAAGTTTTAAAGAAATTGGACAGACATTTGTCTGAAGTGGTATAGGGTTTCCTGCCTAAGCAGGGGGTTGGACTAGAAGACCTCCAAGGTCCCATGAATAGAATAACACAGTTGGAAGGGACCTTGGGGGTCTTCTAGTCCAACCCCCTGCTTAGGCAGAAAACCCTACACCACTTCAGACAAATGTCTGTCCAATTTCTTCTTAAAAACTTCCAGTGTTGGAGCATTCACAACTTCTGGAGGCAAGTTGTTCCACTGATTCATTGTTGTAACTTGTCAGGAAATTTCTCATCAGTTCTAGGTTGCTTCTCTTCTTGATTAGTTTCCATCCATTGCTTCTTGTCCTACCCGCCGGTTTGACTCTCTCTTCTTTGCGTGGCAGTCCCTGAGATATTGGAAGACTGCTATCATGTTGTCCCCTAGTCCTTCTTTTCATCAAACTAGGCATACCCAGTTCCTGCAACTATACTTGCCTTTATTTTTATTTGTTCTTTTTATTTATTTATACAGCAAGATCTCCTACTCCCTTTCTTCTCCCTTTCTGGAATTTCCTAAGGCAGCATTCTCTCTGACACTCTTCTTGTTTGCAGGCTTCATTTCAAAATAACTTTTGCCCTTTTGGCATAACATTTCAGAATGGATACTGACCTTTAAGAACTCTCCCAAAGGTGCACTGATTTTTAATACTTCCCCCCCTCCCTACTCAAACTTGATGACCGCAGTACATTCCCCCACCTCTTTTTATCACCAATTCGGTTGTGGTCAAGTTCAGTTTTAGTGAATCACAACCTTCTGGTTGGTAAGGTTTATTTCCCTTTTATTTTTAAATGACCTTACGAACAGGGAGAAAAATAGTCTTTCCTATTTGTTTTGAATCTCCCTTACTAGTCACTTCAATAAGCTACTTCAGGTTGTGCAATTTGTTTGTTATCCTTCACGTCAGTTCTGGAAAAAGCTTCTTGGATGAGAAGCAAAACATCTTCAAGGAGAAAAACTGAAGTCCAGTTGCCTTTTGAAAAAAAAAAAGCATCTTTGGATCAACTATGACCTTTTTATTTGTACTTTGAAGAATTTTCGCTTCTCATCCAAGAAGCTTCTTCAGCTCTGACTGGATGGTGGGGAATGGAAGGATTTATATTCCTTGCAACAGCTGGTCATTTGTGCATCCTTTTAGCGGCCACTAAAAGGGTCACCCAAGTAGTGCTAATAGCTCCTACGGTCTGCAATTTTCTTCTGGAAATTTGAAATGAAATTGGAATAACATATGATTTAAAATGAAATTGGAATAAAAGACAATCATTTAACGTATCAATAAATATTTACTTTATCATAAATATGATAAAATTATATTTCGGTGTCGTCACCCCTACCATCTACCCCCATCAATCCCACATATGATGATCTCAAACGAACCATTTTGCTCAAGTATTGTGCTGTGTTAAATGTTATTTTCAGATTCCGGCTGCACTTAAGGTAAATTGTTTTGATATGGGGATCCCAATGGGCCATTCGAGTAAAAAAAAAAAAAACCCGTTCTTCTGCCATTCTTTTTTGCAGAATCCCAGGAAACAGCTTTTCATTGTTTACCAACGTGTTGTAACTTTTATCCAAAACTACTCATTACAGAACAGGACCACAGACAGCAGCTTCCTCAGACCTGGAAGCCATCTTTTACATTTGGGCCTTAGGGCCAGCCACATTTTCTACGGTGGGAAACAAAGAGGGGGGGGGATTATATGGAGTATGGGAGATATATACCGTATTTTTCAGAGTATAAGATGCACCAGAGTATAACACGCACCAAGGTTTTGAAGAGGCAAATTAAAAAAAAGGTTTTTGCACTCTGCAAACCTCCCTTCCCCTCCAAAAAAAGGCATGAATAGCCTTTAGGGGGCTTGTAGAGTGCTCCTGGGTGTGCCCCCCCTGCCCAAATCAAGCAAAAATGAGTCATATTTTGCAAAAATGGGCCTGTTTTTTGTCAAAAAAATGCATGCATAGCCTTTAGGAGGCTTATAGAGTATTTCTGGGGGTTGGGGGTTGGGAATTGACAAAAAAACGGCCTGTTTTTCACATAAAAGAGGGAGGGAAAAAATGCTGTATTCAGTGTACAAGACGCACCCAGATTTTCAGCCTCTTTTTTGAGGGAAAAAGGTGCATCTTATACTCCGAAAAATACGGTAGTCAAAATAACATTCCTTTCTCAGAGAGTCAAGGACATCTTGTCCTGCAGCTGCGATGAAGTGACCAGGAGGTATCTCCAGTTTTGGATGGTGCCTGATTGGACCATGTGATGGACATGTGGGGGCTGGGCAGGGACTTGGATTTTCTTTTGGGTGGGGAATTCGGCTTTTCCCAGATGTGCCAATATGTCACCTCTATTAAAGTGGAATTTTGAGGAACTTCTAGCCTCAGAGTCTTCTTTTGTTGGGGGTGTTACTTGGAACCCTGACAAGCTTACAAACACTAATAAACTTCTGGCTTGGTGTGAGATTGCAACACTCCACTGTTTCCTAATCCCGGCAATTATGCTCGAAATCAGGGCCATATTTAAGCGCCCACCTCTCTTGAGGAGTGCTTCCAAATTATACCTCCTATCTCTTAAGACTCCATTTTATTACACATCTTGGTTACAGTCTTTCAATACAAGTGAGGAAATGCAGCCTAAATGTCCCTCCCATTTTTGTGTGTGTGTGAGAGAGAGAGAGAGAGAGAGAGAAGAGAGAGAGAAAAAGGGAAGAGAGAGAGAATGAGAGAGAGAGAGGAGAGAGAATGAGAGAGAGAGAGAGAAAGAGAAGAGAGAGAGGGGTGAGACTCTTCAAATTTAGCTATGCGACTGTCAGTGTTTCCTGTCTGTTAACTACGGATTAATTTTTCCTGTATTTGTCACGATCCCATGTTACCATGCCTTATTCTTTTGTAATATGAGAGGAACACCAAATAACATCCCCCAAAGTCTCAGCAGGTGGAAAGGAAGGGAGTTTGCCTGATTGCCTTGTCCCACCGCTATGTTTTATTCTGTTTTTGATTGGATTTCTATTGCTGCTGAATCTGATCCCATTACATGATTGAAAAACATATGGGAATCATTTCTCCAGTGGTCTGAATCAATCTGACATCTGATACCTCAGTAAAATCCCAAAGGGGGAAGACTGAGGAAAGGCCTACCATTGGACAATATTCCAAATTGGGAAACCAGACAACCATGGAGACTGCAGAATGATGGGGAGACATACAGCAAACCAGCCAAAAATCTCTCGTATATCTCAATAAAAGATTGAAAAAGACCACCAAGGATGAAAGGAGAGGCTTCTTTTGCAGTGGGGGAAATTGGGTGGAAAAGATTTCAGCTGAGATTAAATTTAGAATTGGTCTCTTGAGAAGAGGTAGTGATGGGGACATCAGCTCAAAGTCCATACAGAAGTGGCAGGTAGGAGCTCCTTGACTTAGCTGCTCACAACCAGAAGCCGTTTGGATGAGTTATGCCGAATTATTAATTGGTCACCGTGCCATAAATCATGGAGGCAATTGGAGAAGCGTGAGCTGTGAGGAATAAAATTGCCAACTGTGTCTCTAGGAGTGGGGGGGAATGCATGGAGGAGAAAGAATGAGAAGGAAAGAGACTTTGGGGTGGAAAAAGGAATGTTTGACTTACCCTCTGGCATCTCAACCGCAGTGTGACATCAGCATAAAGAAATATGTGCTGATGTTATAATGGAAGCTACAGTTGGCCTGCATCTCTGGTTTGGTTGTGCGTTCTTGTCATGCTTTCTAAAAATTCAGAGAAAATATTAACCTGGGAAGCAAGAATAAGCAAGAATAAGTCTGAAAATGCTACGAGACTCTAAAAACAAAGGGGTTTCTGGATTGCCGGACTGGGAGTTTTAGTATTGGACCTCGATACTTACTGTACATGGGTGAAAGAATGGATTAGTTAGAGGCATAAAAGATTATTAAGTTTAGAGGGACACGATCGCCAACTGGGGGGGAACCAGAGATGGGATTCAGCCAGTTCGGGCCAGTTCAGGCGAACCGGTAGCGGTGACGATCAATTGGCCCCACCCACCCGCCTCTCCCCTATTCCTTCTTTCTGGCTCAGCTGATTCACGCAGCACCGCTGATTTCTGCGCCTCCGCTGTTCTACTTACTGGGGTTGCCTTAGAAGGTGAGCAACTGAGCTTCAAATTGCTGTATTTTGAGTGCTGCGCACAAGCGCGTTAGACCCGCGTGAGTGAAGCGCACACTCACTGAAGCAGTGGTTAAACTGGTTGCATCCCGCCACTGGGTGACAAGCCTTTTTATGGTCGGGGAAAAATAAAATACATAGCCATTTCCAAAGACATCACATTAGAAATGCACTAATGTCAGTGTGAAGGAAGCGGTAGCTCAGGGGCTAAGGCGCTGAGCTTGTTGATCAGTTTGAATCCCTAGCGCGGCGTAACGGAGTGAGCTCCCGTGACTTGCCTCAGCTTCTGCCAGGATAGCAGTTCGAAAGCACATAAAAAAGCAAGTAGAAAAAATGGGAACCCCCTTTGGCGGGAAGGTAACAGAGTTCCGTGCACCATCGGCGTTGAGTCATGCCGGCCACATGATCATGGAGACATCTTCGGACAGTGCTGGCTCTTCGGATTTGAAACAGAGATGAGCACCGCCCCCTAGAGTCTGGAACGACTAGCATGTATGTGCGAGGGGAACTTTTATCTTTGACCTTTATTGTCAGTATGGGCAAAAACTAAAGAACAACACTACTTGGAAAGACCCCTGGCTTTCTACAATCTAGGCACTGATACATCCCAATGTTATTAACATGGGAAAAAAATTACAAGCTATGCCATTTTTCCAAGGACGAATTATTTATTTCAAGAGTTACCTGGCCATAAACGACAGCATGGAAAATGCAGGTTGCATCACAGTTCCCCGATTAACATCATGATTCCTTCAAAACCGCCCAAGCGTTGCTTGCTAATATCTTTCCTACTAGACTGACAATTCCCTAACCAGGAGAGGAAAGGCTGTTTAAACAAAATTTGTGCCTGGCCAGCTTGGACCGAACAAAGAAAGCAGCTTAGTCGAAAATGGGGAGTTTTCTTTTATGGCCAAACAGTAGCCAAGAAATGGGTGGACGGGGAGCATCTAACAATGAAGTCTGAACAAGCACATTCACAAACGGCTGAACTGTAGCTTACTGTGAAGTCTCTAAACAATGTGTCTGCCTTAACCCAAAGGTGCCTGTTCAGAGGCAGGTGGACTTCATTTCTCCTTGAACACTTTCGCTTCTCATCTGTTCTGACTGAGGCTTCCCAAGAGCATGAAACAAACTCCTCGTCCTGGGAAAAAAAATCCCTTTTATTAATTGACAGTGAATTCTGCTCCTTCACATCCAGCAAAGTCTTTCAAGGGAGGATTTACAGTCACAGACCTTCTCTGGCTTGGTCAGCCAATGGGAGTTGAAACAGATCTGTGTCTGTGCTGAGAATCGAAACTGAAACTACCCTGTCTGCCCTGAACTCGGAAGTGAAACTAACCGTTGTCTCCTGCTTGTGTTCTGCTTGTAACTTCTACCAGGTTGAAAGAATCTACTGTGCATTTCTTCATCTGTTGTTAGGTATATAAAAGGAAGTTAACGAATCCAGCTGAATCAGTTATCTGTGTGTGCTTTCAGGATTTGAATTTCCTGCAACAAACTCTTGATAGATTTGTATTTAAATTTCCTGGCTTGGAGAAATAGAGGCATTAGCCAAACTCTCTCTCTCTCTCTCTATCTGTGTATCAGAAGAAGAGTTATAAATATTTGATCATATTCATTGGCATCCCAATAAGAAGGAAGCCAAGCCATGTTGTGTAAAAAGGGCGGGTGTTTTTTTTGCAACAGTTTACTTTGTGCTAATCGTGTTGGAATATTTGGCTCAATGTGTTCAGTTAAAAAAAGGACACACAATCGTTCTGACGAAAGGGGAGTCAAAAGTCTGTCTTCAGGAAGCTAAGCAACATTTTAATGGCCAGGGAGCAAACTCGAGAACTTTGAGTTGTCTAAGGATTGCAGTTCAGCGTAGTGGTTCAGATATGAGATATGGAACTTGGGAGGCTGGGAGTTCTAGTCTTGCCTTAGACACAAAGCCAACCATACCCTCTCAGCCCTAAGAAGCGGGCAAGGGCAAATCACCCCTGAAAAAGATTGCTGAGAAAACTTCAAGGCTTTGTCCAGTTGCCTTGTTGTGTTCTCTCTCTCCCCCTTTCTCCCCCCCCTCTCTGCCTCTGTCTCTCTCTCTGTCTCTCTGTCTCTCTCTGTGTGTGTGTGTGTGTGTGTGTGTGTGTGTCTGTCTGTCTGTCTGTCTGTCTGTCTCTCTCTCTCTCTCTCTCTCTCTCTCTCTTTCTGGCACTTTGTCTCTCTGTGTGTGTATGTGTGTGTGTGTGTGTCAGCCTGCCTGCCTGTCTGTCTATCACTCTCTCTGACTCTGTCTCTCTGTGTGCGTGTGTGTGTCTGATTCTCTCTCTGTCCCCTTTATTTTAGGGCATATTATTAACTACAAAGAATCACGTCCACACGTTAAGTTCCAGTTAAGCTGATTTATTGCTCATGCCTATGCACACACTGGTCAACTAATGATCAGCATTACATTGATGCTAGGGAAGAACAGAATTCAAGAGAGGTTGGATTTTGACCTTTTGTGGCAACATAATGATTCCAGACTGATTCCTCTCTTGACTCTGCCCCCAGGCTCCTCCTCTTCTTCTTCTTCTTCTTCTAATCCTACATGTACTCCATGATGGTTGTGCTTCCTGTAGGAATTTGCCGCTGATTTATGACCATCATAGGTTGTGGGGGGGAGGGGGGGACTCAGAAACCAGGAGGATATAGAGTAGGATATAGTTCTGGGGCCCCAAGGTTGTCTGCCCCAGATAATGTAAATGAGGAAATAGCACAATCTCCTCCATCTTGCTTGAGTGCGTGTGCTAGAATTGGGATGCAAGTGTGTACAGCATTAGATAGCAATAGCACTTAGACTTATATACCGCTTTACAGTGCTTTACAGCCCTCTCTAAGCAGTTTTCAGAGTCAGCCTCTTGCCCCCAACAATCTGGGTCCTCATTTTACCCACCTTGGAAGGATGGAAGGCTGAGTCATTCTAGAGCTAGTCAGGATTGAACTGTTGGCAGTGGGCAGAATTATCATGTGATACTGCTTTCTAATCACTGGGAGGGAGGGAGGGAGGGAGGGAAGGAAGGAAGGAAAGAAGGAAGGAAGGAAAAATCAATAGCATTTAGACTTATATACTGCTTCATAATGCTTTACAACCTTCTCTACGCAGTTTACAGAGTCAGCATATTGCCCCCCAACATATCTGGCTCCACATTTTCCCAATCTCAGAAAGCCTATCAGGTTAAAACTCCAGACTGTGGGCAGAGTTACCCTGCAATACTGCATTCTAACCACCGCACCACCAGGGCTACTTATAAAAATGAACAGAAGAGGCAAAAGAGGGAGAGTAGCAGTAGGAGGAGTCAACCTTGAGCCGGTCAGGATCGAACTCCTGGAGTGAGCAGTGAGTTAACCTGCAGTACCGCTTTCTAACCACTGCACCACCCCAGCTCTGTCATTATTCCCATTGATAATGGGATTGGCACTTCTCCCTTCAAATTGGACTTGCTCGAATCTCACGCTGCTCAATCGGACTGCATTGTTCTACTTCCTATCTAAATTGTTTGGTTGCAGCTCCCTAGGGCATCGGTGAAGAAGGAAGGAAGAATTATAGGCCAAAGGAGGGAGGGGGAGGGATTGCTGGATCGTTGGCTCAAGTAAATGTAATTCACAAATCATCCTTGTTAAAAAAAGAAAAACAGAGTTAACCGATCTATAGGATACCATGAAGGCATACATTGTCTGAATTTGCAAGATGCAGATGCCTCCCCCCACTCCCGCCTAGCCTAAAAGTGCCCCCCACCTGGATTACAGCCTGTGTTTCTATACCTGTTTACCTGGGAGTAAGCCATCTTCTACTCTCAGTGAAAATGCATAGGAAAATCTTGCAGATACAGCTTTTTCGGAGAGGTGGCTGTTCTTGGATCTGACCTTGCAGATATTCCCTGGGGTGTGCTGAGAAGCTTAAATTGCTGAGCTTGGCCATCCCACTTTGAAGGCAAAGCAGACTTTTTTTTTTCCCCTAGATTTTTATCTGCTTTCTCTCCTTCTCCTTTATCCAAATCCCTTCCTTTGAAGGTTGGCTTTGTATTGTCCTCTTTAAAATCCTCGGCACCTTCTTCTAACTCCCTGGAAATCCGGCAAACTCACAGCAGGGATAAATTTAGTCTCTCCAATCCATGTCTCTTAGTACCAACTGCTTCTGTTTGGACACTTTGGAAACATGCCATCCAGATAGTTATCAAGGCGCTTGTTTTCTCACCGTGGCTGTTAATCAGCCAGCTGGAGAAGAGGTCAAGGATCCTAAGCAACACGAGATTCCCTTGCAACAAATCCCTTCCTGTTTAGAAGATGCTGAGGAATGGTCCTGACTTTTTTCTCCCTCCCCCTTTCTTAACTGAGCTTTGCAATAAGACATTGGGGGGGGGGTTGTCAAAGGAAATCAAGCGCATTTGTCAATCGGTACCTCCCCAAAGAGCAGGCAACACTGTGCTTCTTTGTGTGGATCTTTGGGGATGGTTCAAAGCAGTGGTGAAATTCAGATTATTTTTACTACCAGTTCTGTGGATGTGGATTGGTGGATGTGGCAGGGGAAGGATACTGCAAAATCCCCATTCCCTCCCCACTCCAGGGGAAGGATACTGTAAAATCTTCATTCCCTCCCCACTCCAGGGGAAGGATACTGTAAAATCCCCATTCCCTCCCCACTCCAGGGGAAGGATACTGCAAAATCTCCATTCATATGAAAACAAGGCAAGGATTTGAGACAAACAGTTATCATGGGTCACGGTGGCGCAGTGGTTAGAATGCAGTACTGCAGAATTCTTCTGCTGACTGCTGGCTGCAATTTGACAGTTCAAATCTCACCAGGCTCAAGGTTGACTCAGTCTTCCATCCTTCTGAGGCAGGTAGAATGACGACCCTAATTGTTGGGGGGCAATATCCTAACTCTGTAAACTGCTTAGAGAGGACTGTAAGAGGGGGAAGCCCAAAGCCGGAGCCCGGAGGAAATAGTTTTTGCCCCTCTGGAGCCTGGGGTGGGTGAAAAATATCCCCCTCCCACCATGGTGCAGGAGGCCGAGTAGGCCAAATCCACATGCTCACATAGCAATGGGGCAGCGAACCTGTGGCTGCAATTTTTGAAGCACACCTCTGAATTTAATCATGTTTTGGGCTCTTCTAGGAGAATAGATGTTCTAATGTGGTTTACAGTTTTCTCTCTTTCCCCTCCTCTTTGTTTTCTGGCTGTTTGTTAAAAGTGTCATCCAGAAATCATGCCTTGAAACAAAATGGTTTATGACTCGCTTCAAAATAGGATAAAGGGAAAAAAATTCTAATGCCTCCAGGCTGTTGTCTGAGTGAAAAAGAAGCTGGCTGAAAGATCTAAAGGGATAGAAAATGGGTTGGTTGCATCTAATGCTGAAATGGACCTACAAAGGGAGGAGAGCAAATTATATGGAGGATGTCATGGCTATAACGTTGGAAGGCAAAGACAAGCCAGTTGTGTGTTGGCAGTTTCCAGGGCAAGGAAGAGGAAGGAAGGTTGGTTGTGCCCAACACTTTGATGGAAAAGTAACTATTGTTGTTTCTCGCGGGTGGGATATGGATTACATTTTCCTTTGCTACGAGATAGTCAATGCTTGCCTTGAATGGGTCTCTTGATTGGATGAGCCTCTGACTAAGGGTGTGCAACTGTCAAGTGCCGAAATCAGGAGATTCAGGCAGTTCAAATGAGTATAGAGATTTATTGGAAACTTAAGCTCTCCAAGAATCTGGCCAACTAACAGTCAAGAGAAATGAGCGGAGGATAAGAAAGGCATTCAAGGTGGGCTGAACGTATGTCTTTTGCAGGCATGCAGGGACTCGTGACTTATGATGTGTTTGACCCCTCCCTCAGCTTGTCATCTCCTACAGCATCCCCCTTGGCTTCCCATGGTCCCATTCACTCCGTAGGGAAGTAATCAAGAGCAATTCACCTGCTTTGAGGTCTTCCTGAAGGTCTAAAGCAGGGTAAATGTCCTTTCTATGTGTGTAGAGGTTATGCAGTCCTCCAGTCTGCCCAGTTCACAAACTGTACAATCTCGGCCATATGATTGCTGTGCTTTTCAAAAATCCCTCCCTCCCCCACAACCAAGTTTCTAAATCTTCATTCCAAAGAACTATCTTGAGTGACCACATTTTCTCATAAGTGTTCTGGCCCAGGCTTCCTTAAAAAGCATGAAGCAGAGTCTTGGTCCCCGCAAAACCTCTTTTATTTACATGACTTAATTCCTTTCATTCACGGTCAGCAAGGCTTAGCCAACAGACTTTCAGAGGAGTGTTTATCCACACGAACCTTATCTCGTTTGGAGAGCTGCCAGATAACCAGTTTCCAAATGCAGGGCAAAGCCAAACTTGGCACAGAGTCTCTTATAGTCACAAACAGAACTTTCCACTCTTGAAACAGCCAAATGAACGAATTGTTCCCTGCAAAAGCCCACTCCCTGTTCGCTCCTCTTCTGTTTCCTATGGTTGGGGCCAATCTCCTCAAAGATGTGGCTTTACTCCTAAGTCAACCCTGCTTTCCTAGTTGTTCTTGTCTTCTGGCAGCTCTGTACATGCGCAAACTGGGAACAGGCTCCAGCTGTTCCTCTGCCTCACTGCTGTCTAGCTCCCTCTCTGCCTCCGACGCAGAGCCCTCGTCTGAGCTTTCCTCAGCCCCCAGGACTGGCCCATGTTCCTCCCCAACCTCCTCACTGGCCAACTCTGCTGCCAACTCTACTGGCCGACCACAACAATAAGGTCTTGTGAATTTCATTCCTATCTCCTCCAGAGATGCCACTGAATCACCAACAAACCAACCAAACAACAACAATGCAAGAAGTTTTAAAAATACAACATGGCCCCTGGCAGAACTAAAAAAATATGTACCTTGTGTAGCGTATCGCCAAAAATTATGACTTTTAGCTGGGTTTTTCCTCCCAAGGACTCAATAGCCGAGAGATGGACTCTCTATACATCGTCAAGAAAAGCTCATCTTGGAAAGGAATACTATATAGCCAAAACTTTACGTAGTCTGAGAAATAATTCCCCCGATGCTTCATAATTTATTATTAGAAAAAAATGAAACAGATCTGCTTACGGACAATAAATCAGCTTTATGATAATGGAAGTTTGGGATGTTATTGTGGTTTGTAATTCAGTCGTGGTACATATTCTCAGCCCCACTCAGGTCAATGGTGCAGTTGTTTGCAGCTTTTGGGTGATTTAAGGAGGTCTACCCTGTTCTTCATCTACCCCGCAATGATTTTTGTGTGTGTGTGTCATAGTTACAGAGCTTTTTTTGCTCCTCTGCAGAGCTCCCTCTCCCCTCTTTCCTCTAGAGTATAACACCCCCCCCCCCACTTCATCTCTGTAACTTCCAACTCGGCTGCTTCAACACCGTAGGAGAACGGGGGGCATTTATCTTGTAGCCCCCGCAGGAAAAAGATTTGGAATTGAGAGCAGAACTAGCAATGCATAAAAAGGGATGATTTGGGCAGCTTATTTGTTTATCTGCAGGGGAACAAAAAGGTGGAGAAATGAAAAAAGAAGAAGAAGAAGAAGGATACACTAGCTATTTGTTCTGAAAAGCAATGTATTGATTAGCTGGCTTGCTAAGAAGAAAACGTTTCAGCCAGGAGCTGGTAAGGCACCTCAGTGACACAGGAAATCTGTTAGTGTACATTAGCCATTTCTCCAAGTTGTAAATTTGCAACAAAAGATATATGGAAGCATTAAACATTACACATACAAGGAAGGCTGAGCGCCAAAGAATTGAGGTCTTTAAACTATGGTGCTGAATAAGACTCCTGTGAGTGCCTTGGACTGCAAGGCAATCAAACCGGTCAGTCCTAGACGAGACCAACCATAACTGCTCTTTAGAAGGCCAGATCCTGAAGAGGAAACTCAAATGCTTTGCCCACCTAATGAGAAGGAAGGACTCACTGGAGAAGAGCCTCATGCTGGGAAGGATGGAGGGCAAAAGAAGAAGAAGGGGACGACAGAGAAGGAGGTGGCTGGATGGAGTCACCGAAGCAGTCCGCGTGAACTTAAATGGACTCCAGAGGATAGTAGAGGACAGGAAGGCCTGGAGGAATGTTGTCCCTGAGGTCGCGAATGGGTCGGACATGACTTCACGACCAACAACAACAACAACAACAACAACAACAACATACAAGGTAACTCTCCTTTGTAGAACATCAGTGGCAGAGTTCCCTCTTACTTGAGCTCATCAACAATTGTAAGTGACGGTTAAAAACCATCAGTGGAACAACTCGCCACCAGAGGTTGTGGATTGCCCAACATTGGAGGTTTAAAAAAAAGAGATTGGAATAACCATCCCTTTAGAGCAAGGATGTCAAACTCAAATGTATCCGGCCTGTGGGGCGCTTGATCTGGCCTACAGGGCCACCCTGGAAACAGCAAAGGACCGGCCCATGATGCATCTGCCTTCAAAAATGGAGCTCTGTTTTTGCTGGCGGAGGGTTGCAGAACGATGTCGCAGCCCAAAACGGAGCTTGGGAGGCCATTTTTGCTGGCAGAACACTTGGGCCATCACAGGCACCCCTGACACGAGTGACATCAAGCTGGCCCTCCAAGGTCAAACAAAACCCCGATGCAGCCCTCAGTGAAATCGAGTTGGACGCCTCTGCTTTAGAGAAATGTCTATGGAGATTCTCCGTTATCCACGTCATAGTGGTCCCAAAGACGGTTTTCTCAAGAGGCAATTGGAATCTCTGGTTTTTCTTTGAAGATGTTTCGCTTCTCAGACGGAAAGCTACTTCAGCTCTGACCAAGGGGTGGGGAATGGCGAGGAATGGTGGATCATTCACCATCATTCAGTCAGACCTGAAGAAGCTCCTTGGGTGAGAAGCAAAACGTCTTCAAAGAAAAAAAACAGAAAGTCCAGTTGCCTCTTGAAAAAAAAAGCCCTTTTGGGACATCCTTTAGACCGAGGCCAGCAACCTGTGGCTCTGGAGCCACATGTGGCTCTTTTATCCTTCTGCTGCAGCTCCCTATTGCTCAAAATATGTGTCTCAACTGCTAATGTGCCGGCACCTGATTTATTGAGCTTTTCAACCCCCCAGTAGCCAACTATAGATAAATCCAAGAAAAGAAAAGTTTCAGAAAAAAACAGAATGTTTAATTCAACTACATAGGCTAGTTTTGTGGCTGCTAAGGAAATAGTCAGGCACTGGAAGGGTTTTGTGGCGCCTGGTATTTTCTTTTCTGTGGGAAACGGGTTCAAATGGCTCTTTGAGTGTTTAAGGTTGCTGCCCCTGTCTTTAGAGAACATTCCATAGCTAAAAATCTTCTCGGTGGGTCATCGGTCCATTCCTTTTACAGAATCATTCAGAGCAAACTGGATCTCAGTCAACGGATCATTACGAAGTATTAAGTATCCTACTGTTGAAGGGTGCCGGGGGGGGGAGTAGACTTAGATGTGAGTGCAGCTGGAAAGCTAGCCAAAACTTGGTCATTGGCCAACCCAAAGGAAGTGAGGATTTTTAATTTGGAAAGAAGAGAGTGAGATTGGAGTGTGGGAGGAGCCGTTTACAGAGACATTCATAAAAGAAACACAGGCGAACAATTAAAAAAAATGAGGAACCGACAGGAAATGAAGATTTAAATGTTAAATATTTCAAGCATCATCTCCGTAGGCAGCGCTGCGGAATCGGCCCACAAAAGACGCCAAATAAAATACAAACTCAGGGGAACGATGGCAGCATTTTGTATATTTCAGCCGTTGAATTTCGAGAGAAGAAATGACTGCGGTTCGTAACGACAAATCAGCGGTGGGATTCACAATTTTTTACTACCGGTTCTGTGGGCATGACGTGGCTTGGTGGGCATGGGAGGGGAAGGATACTGCAAAATCCCCATTCCCTCCCCACTCCGGGGAAAGGATACTGCAAAATCCCCATTCCCTCCCCACTCCGGGGAAAGGATACTGCAAAATCTCCTTTCCTTCCCCACTCTGGGGAAAGGATACTGCAAAATCTCCATTTTATCCCATGCTCTTGTAATTTTGAACAGTCACTAAATAAATGGTTGTAAGTTGAGGACTACTGTAGTTGGGTCTTGATATGGGAGATGCCGACAATTGCTCTGAGACTAGTTATAGCAACTATAAATTTTTAGAGAGCGGGTGGGGGGTGGGGACTGGCAATGAACACTTATACTTCACAATCTCATAAAATCTCTTTTTCAAATAAATAGTTTTTTTAAAAAATGATTACCACAAACGTAAACTTAAGAGCTGCGAGAAACATTGCCGTAATTATGTTTATTTCATACTTCTTTTGCATTAAGGTAAAAGCCACTTGCTCGAAATAATAGAGAATGGAAAAAAGCAAAGATCCAGGTGTTTACAGATTGGATAGAGAGACATTATAATGTGAACAATTGGTACTTGAGAATGTTATATTAATAAGATATGAGCAAAGTATCTATCTATCTGTCCTTTCATCCATCCATCAATATCTACCTACCTACCTACCTACCTAC